>NC_138137.1:24803870-24928954 GCF_964188305.1 Podarcis bocagei
AACCAATATGGGCAACCTGTGCAATCAAGAAGATAAGTGATGTTCTTTATTGGTCAAGGCAAGGGTATCATGGAAGTAAAGGTTACAGGGTGGGATGACAGATACACATCTTTAGGCAACAACACCGTATATTCTTCACTACTGTAGAAATACCCTAATTATTTAAATTTGCCCAGCATGTGTTCAATATTGAATAGTAAAATCAACACTGGAAAAAGCACATTAAGACCTGAAAACATTGTGGTGTTTTTGAAAGCCATTTATGACGAATCCCCTCTAAGTGTTTTGTAATATTTGGACTGCAACCAGAAATATTTAGAGGTTGCTTAAAAGTATTGAAGCAGCACGCAGACTTTAAAAGTGCCGAGAACATGTAGCGACAAATAATTGAGATGTCTTGAACTTTCACAAAAAGAGGTAGAGATATTTAAATCCAATTGAAGCAACCACTCAGCAATAATAAAAGCTATTTTTTTTAAAAAAAACACTATTAAAAATACAGTGAACAGATGCATCTTAATTTGTTTTCTAAAGGAAACAAACAAACAAACAAACAAACAAACAAACAGGTGTCTAGCTTTACCTGTCAGGGAAGGGTATTCCACAGGTGGAGCAGCTCTTCTTAGAAGCCTGGTTGGTGCCCCCCCCCACCTCATCTAGTAGACTCACCTGGTGGAGGGTGTTTGGTCTTAAATTGATTGATCTTGCTTCAAAAGTTTGGTATATCAGTTACAGGTATTGAACTTTATTGCTTTTCGAGTTATCACTATGACCTCAAAGAATTCTAGTACTACAAAAACCAAAACCAAATTCTATCAGGAAACCCAGAAAGAGCTGCTCCCCTGCTTTCCTTCATATTTCATTTATCTAAAACCTCTACTGTATTATCACCTCACCACTGAGGTAAACCTATAACACAGAATCAGTACTCTTGCCCATCACAAAATCTGGTTATTCATTCATATGGAAGGGAGATGGGATTTATACTGAAACTGGAATAAATGTGTTAGTATGTAAGGGAATTCTTTATGTTGCATTATACCTTGCATTGGAAAGCCTGTATATATGGTATAATGGTTAGAGTGTCAGACTAGGACCTTGGAGATCAGGGTTCAAATCCCCACTGAGGTGTGAATCTCACTAGGACCAGTCATTGCCTCTTAGCCTAATCTACCTCACAGGGTTGTTGTGAGAATAAAATGTGGATGGGGAGAACCACGTACTCCACCTTGAGGTTCTTGGAGAAAAAGGCAATGTAAATGCAATAAATAAATAATAAAAAATTAGAAGTCATATAGGAATTCGGGGAATGCATATCATTGATAGCAAATTGTAGTTGTCCTATAACTCTTATCTTTCTTACAGCTCAGCTTTTTGTACCAAAGCTTGATTTAAAGTTTTTAAAAAATGTGATTAAAAAAATCATTTTGGATTATTTTAAATTGGGGAAGCTGCTGCTTTTCTAATATAAGCATCGCTTATTTTTGTTTTTTAGTACCATCATTTACTAGTTGGCTGTTTTGGTGTTGCTTGCAGTTTTTCAAAAATATTAGGAGTGCGTGCTGAAATATCAGTAAATTTCTTGCTTGTCACTTTCAAGCAGTGTAACTGACAGCAGTTGTGTGGCATGCCTGTGTGTGTGTTTAAAGCAAGAAAGCGCGCGGGAGAACAGTTGCAATGCGTTTGCCAGACACTTTCTCTCTATCAACACAGTTGGAGAACCTTCTGTTTTTTTGTGCTGAAGGATATTAGCATAATGTCAAGCTCTCACCTTTAGGCTAGTGTATAAAATTAAGCACTGGGTTTAGTATCTTGTTGATAAATGGAGAGACTGAACGTACACAAACATTTATTACACTACAGGTAATTATTTCAAAGTTCTCTTAATGGCTCCAATGATGAGACTGGCTTGAAAACCCAAATAAAGAAGATTGATTCATCTGCCGTTCTGTTTGGTTGATGAGGCCTTGAGATAGCGCAAGGGTGCCTGCAGATGGCAGCCACTGGGGCAGCGACAGGAAGTGTAACAGGAAGTCCTTCAGAGCCAAGGTACCTCCTGGAACAAGCACATGAAGCAACTCTCACTGTGCTGCCTACACAAATCCTGCGCTATTCTATTTGGACTGGCATAGGGCAGGGACGAGGAACGTGTAGTCCTTCAGATATTGTCAGACTCCAACTCCCATAAGCCCCGTCCACATAACCAGGGATGGTGGAAGTTGCAATCAAGCAACAGCTGAAGGATCACAGCTTCCTCTTCCCTAACTTAAAGAAAAGCTAAGACGATTGGGTGCTGGCTTCACCCTGTGTCAAACTGCAACTGTGGAATCATAGGACATGCAGAACCCATGGGTTGCTGGGAGGGAGACTTCCATGCAATTTCATTGCTGTAGGCATCTCACAAATTTATTTCCGCCTCCAAATATCTCCCCCAGCATCAAGGGACATCTGTAAATGCAAAGCTAATGTCGAAGTTTGCTGCCAGTAACCAACCACTGATATAACCACTTGAAAAGGAGCTCCTCCAGCTTACATTTGTATTTGTGACGATGTCCTGATTTCACTGTTGGCAGGAAAGACATTGGAACAGAAGATCTATCAGGTTTTACCAGACAGGGTCTCTTCAGTGGTGGCCCACTAAAAAAAAAGGGAGGAACAAAGGAGTTAAGTAACAGCCTGCATCACTATAAGGAACAGAGATATTGTTGTCTGCCCCCCCCCTCTCTCTGTGTGTGTGTTTGTGTGTGGTGTTGGCAAAAACTATGGGGTGTGTGGTGTTGTGGCTTGTGGGCTTCATTAAGTGATCTCCTATTTTTTGCCCCTTAAATTCAAGGAACAAGGGGGAAGGAATTCCTCCTTCATTAAGCTGACGCCTGCCTTTTAGCACTTGCCACGGAGACCCCTAATTGCTTTCTCAGCTCTTCTTTCATTTTTTGAAACATTTGGTGCACAATTTGGGAAATTATATATATATATATATGCTAGGCCCTTGAAATATAGGTAATTTATGAACATAGTAATAGCCTGTTGGATCAGACCAATGACCCCTTTAGTCCTACATCCTGCGTCTGACCAGATACCTGTGGGAATCACACAAGAAGGACCTGAGGGCAACAGCCCTCTGCTCATCTGTGATTCACAGCAGCTGGTATTCAAAGCCAACTGCCTCTCATAGGGGAGGTGGAACATGGCCATTGTGACTAGGAGCCATTGGTAGTGTGATCCTCCACGAATTTGTCTCATCTTCTTTCAAACCTCTCCAAGTAGGTGCGTCTTGTGGCAGTGAGTTCCATAGTTTAACTATGGGCTGCATGAAGGAGTGCTTTCTCTTACCTGTCCTGAATCATCCATCAAATTTCGTTATCAAAGCAGGTGCCCTGAAAGACCACCAGCACTCTGAATAGACCTATAAGAACACTTAGATCATCTGGGGAACTCATGGTATGACGATCTGTCTAATATCACAGGCTGGTAACCCAAAAAATGGGCATTTCCCACTGTGGCCCCTGTACTATGTACCCTTCCTTCTGACACCAGAAGTGTTGTAAAGGTATTGTTTTTGGCCCAGAGATCAGATCCTGTTTTTATTTGTTTGAATTTCATGAATCCCTATCCCTATATACTTTTATACTACTGTTTTAGTGGTGTTTTGGTTCGAATTTTTGTTTTAATTATATTGCTTATTGCTTTTTACGTTGTGCGATGCTTAGAAATTCTTACTTGTGGGAAGGACAAAAATGTACTGTGCGAACCAGAAACCATTTGTCCCAGCTAAACCGTCAGTGACCTCTCCCTCCCTAATCCATCAAGCACAATAAATCTACACAATTAATAAGGCAGTGTGCTGAAATATGATATTTTATTGTTTTGTTTCTCACTTTCTCTGAATTGTTGGATTTTTGTTTTTCTAAAAAACAACCACCAAAGAAACAAACATAAACTCCAAACCTGAACCATTTCCTGTAGACCCTAGGGGAAGTGGCAGATTGGCTGCTTGCTCTTATTATTTAATAATATACAGCACACGTCCAAGTGAGCATTTGGATGTGTGCTGTATGTCGACAATAAACCACGATTCTTGGCTGCAAGGTCTGCTGGAAGGTGGCAAGCTGCCAACCAGTCGTACATGATATTTCTGACACACCAGTGTTAGTTATTGGAAATGGGAGACAATCTCTATCATTCACCCTTAAATCATAGGTTATAGGGACCAGAAGATCTGCATGCAGAGCACATAAGGTGTATATGTGTTAGCTACACATGCACATTCCCACTCCCTCTTTTTCTCTTTCTTTCTCTCTGTCACACAAATACAGTCATACTGCTCTGTGCTCATCGAGGCTACCTTGTACGTGATTGACGATAATTAGGTTTCAACTGCCTTCTGATGCAGAAATACACACCATTACAGCTGGGCTGGTTTCTGCTCCTGCAATCTTGCCTCTGAAAGGGTATTGATTCACTCTTTCACATTTTTAAAAGGTCATAGCAATAATTCCATCTGAACTGTGCTAAGTGAAAATAGTTTGCAGAAATAATACGGTTACTGCTTAGCTCTGATACAGCTGAAAGCCATAACCGTCGCTTGCTGTTTTTCTTCTTCTTTCATGGATTTTAATCATATCGGACTCTTTCTCCCCTCCCCCGTTTGATTGCATAATTTAAAATGACTCCAAATTTTGTAAAGGAATGAAAGACCTTGATTGCTGTTGTGACTCCTAGATTTTTGCTTTTCCCTCCCATGTGCCATGTTGCACAAAGGCTTAATCTAATACAGAATTCCCTTTAAATAAGTCAAGTGGAGCTTAAAAATGGTTCCTCCTTTTCATAAAGCTGTCCCTTTTCTGAGGATTGACTTAAAAAAACAAATCAGGTGAGAAATTGCCAACAAGGTGCCCAGAATTAGTCAAATCATGAATCGTGATTGGTACTGCATCCTTTTGAGTCCATAAAGCACTAACAGGGAATCTGTTGTCCTCCAGACTACTACAGCTCCCATCAGCCACAGCCAGCCGTGTCAGTGGTTAGGGTGATGGTGGGCATTGTAGTCCTGGAACATCTGGAAAGGTTAAGGGTTCCCCAGCTCTGATCTTCAGGCTGGTTCATATACATGCACAACATCTGATTTTTCACTATCTTGATTACTCAACACCTAATGGCTCGCAATTGAATGTATTAGCAGACTCTGACAAAAAACAACAACAACAACTGTGCTGGAGTCCATGTGATAGGAAATTTAATATTGTTACAAAAGTCGGGTGCCTCCCCCACACTCTGTAGCAAGAACCCAGGGGGTTTGCAGACACTCACCCGGGTCTATGTTCCTTTGGAGAATTGAGATACAGTGGTACCTTGGGTTACATACGCTTCAGGTTACAAACTCCGCTAACCCAGAAATAGTACCTTGGGTTAAGAAATTTGCTTCAGGATGAGAACAAAAATTGTGCTCCGGCGGTGCGGCAGCAGCGGGAGGCCCCATTAGCTAAAGTGGTGCTTCAGGTTAAGAACAGTGTCAGGTTAAGAACGGACCTCTGGAACGAATTAAGTACTTAACCCGAGGTACCACTGTACAGCAGATACTGTGGTAGCTTTAAGAAACATGGCTTATTCACCCATTCACACCTTCATTCTGCATGAAGGGAGTCCAGATTTTACTGCATGGTCTTTTCTGGAGGGGCTCGTACCCCACAGCAGTGCAGCAGTCCAAGACATCTCTTCCTTCTTCCCAGAAACCCTTGCTCAAAACTCTCTTTTCCTGTCACCTCACACCCAGTTACCCTGGCAAACCTTCCAAACCCTCAGTATCTGTTCACACCTCAGGGCAAGAGGCAAGGACAATTCCCTTGCATTGCCAATAGCCCTCAATGGCCCTGTATCGTTCCTTAATGGCCCTAGCTGGACCAGGTCATTTTGCATAGGCTACCCCAGGAATTCCTCTGCAGCTTCTATTCGCCCTTCATATCCCAAATAATCAAAATTCTGGCATTTATTAATTTCTAAGATTTAGGGGGGCCCCCATTTTTTTATAACAATGTTTAACTGGGGGGCTTAATCAGTTTTGGCTCATTCACACATGCAAGCCATTACATGATGATGTAGTACTCAAGTAATCAATGCTCACATGTCAACCATCTCTACAGAGTGCATGCATAGTTCTGCTTAACAGGCCCCTCCTGATGGCTGCTACTCTAAAGGTGGTAAAAGCACGGGTGGCAATGTGGTCTAAACCACTGAGCCCTTGGATTCGCTGATTGGAAGGTCGGTGGTTCGAACCCCCATGATGGGGTGAGCTCCTGTTGCTCTGTCCCAGCTCCTGCCAACCTAGCAGTTTGAAAGCACGCCAAAGTAGATAAATAGGTACCACTGTGGCAGGAAGGTAAATGGCATTTCCGTGCACTCTGGTTTCCTTCACGGTGTTCTGTTGTGCCAGAAGCAGTTTAGTCATGCTGGGCACATGACCTGGAAAGCTGTCTGTGGACAAACACCGGCTCCCTCGGCCTGAAGCGAGGTGAGCGCCGCAACCCCATAGTCGCCTTTGACTAGACTTAACCATCCAGGGGTCCTTTACCTTTTACCTACTCTAAAGGAAGGACTTCCTCCCTTTTTTCAAAGAAAGGGTTTACACATGCCAATGGATGCAAAAGTGTTACAAAATTGCCACACAGTTATCTTTAATAGCTGATGACAGTTACCCATACTGTATCTACAAAGCCAAGCATTTAGAGATTGCACTACAAGGAATCATTTTATACACTCCACCCAGATTTCTCATAATTCATTCTAAAACGTGTTTGCTAATATACTGTAATGCCCACAGCCTGCCATTTAACATCCACGCCAGCAGCGATTGTATATGGATCTGATAAATAGTTGGAAGATGTGTGATAGGCTGGCTAACCTTGTTTGCACAGATGAAATGCTACAGACCCGAAATCCATTCATACTCCTCAACAGTGCCCTGCTCTGCTTTTCCATTCATAGCGCTGTAAATTTGTCAGCCTAATGGGACACTTTGTAGATGTTTTCCTTTTTAAGTGCTCTAACAGGAGCGGGTATTACATTGATCCAAATCCCAGCTTCGCATTTAATTTTGTGGGTTGGTATTTTTGGCCATATGAAAAGGGATATTTTATATCCTAAGTGGATCAAATTCATTCTCAGCCCCAGCGAGAAATTGCAGCCCACTGTCCAAGTACATATGCACTTGAAGTGACAACCAGAATGGGTGTCCAATCATAATGTAGCTCTAGATTTTCATTCACTGTAAAAACCCTTCCTTGGAGAGGACCCTAAGTCAGGATTCATTCATGTTTTCTTTCCTCCCTATTTGTGCTCAAGAGACTGCTCTATATAACAGCAGGTGACAAGACAACTACAGTTTCAATCCTATATGCATGTAGCTGGGGAAGTAAGTCTTACTGAACTCAATTGGACTTGCTTCTGATACAATTGCTTGTTTGGTGGGTTTTTCTGTCTAACATTATAATCCTAAGCACATTTATTGCTCAGGATCGATCCCACTGAACACAGCGGGACTTACTTTGGTCGAAACATGACTAGGACTTCTTTGACTGCAGGTATCTCCCAATTTACATGGGGGTTATGTTCCAAGGCACCACACATTTAAGGGAAATCGTGTATATTTGAAACGCCATTGAAAAGGACTGCAAACATCCCATTCTGTCTTCCCCCTTTTTGTAACATTTTGGGGTCATTTCTGGATTCGGTGCAATGGGTGTGTATGCAGTTGTGCACATATCAGGCGCACCTAAAACTTTCACTGCCTGTATAAATAAAACTGGTCCCTCAACTCTAAATATATATGGAAAGGTGTTCTATAAACAGCAAAGACTTCTCTGCTACTCCAGAGATCAATATGAGATCTCAAGTTACAGGAGTTACATTGGCTCCGTTGAGGTAGGGTAAATGACAGATATTGGGTTGTTTTTGACTAATATAGTTGCAATATAGTCACCATCAGTGATAGAAGAGATGTGAAGGGTATAAAGATCAAGAGACCCCTCAAAACTCAAATTGGATGTACCTTGCTTGACCCCTTTGGTTATTATTATTTTTTTACCACTTCTGCATCTTAGTACTTCTGCTGCTGTACTTTATGGTTTCTATCACAATATTATAACCCTGTTGTACAAAGAAATACAGTTCACAGTTTGGGTCACCTGAAAAAAAGAAAATGTTCAGAAGGAGGCAACCAATATGATCAGGGAATGAAGCAACTCCCTGATGAGGAAAGGTTACAACTTCTGGAGCTTTTTAATGTAGGCAAATGTTGAGCAAGAAGGGACGTGGTAGAGGTGTCAAAAATAACGTGTGATTTAGAAAATGGGGTGGGTGGGAGGTTTCTCTCCGTTTGTCATAATACTAGAATTTAGGGCCACTCCAATTAATTTGAGTGTTCAGGACAGACAAAAGAAAGGATTTCTTCAAACAGCACGTAGTTAAGCTATGGAATCCATCTTGGATGGTTTTACAAGTTTTGACAAGTTTGGCTGCTACGTTCTACCTCCACTTCTGGTCCTGCTCGTGGGCATGACATCTGGTTGGCCGCACTGAGAACAGGATGTTGGACTCAATGGGCATTTTATATCGTGTTGTTCTGTTGAATTGTTTTATATACCAGTGTGGCAGAGTGGCTAGCATGCCAGACCAGGACCTTGGAGACCACCATTCAAATCCCCACTTGGTCATGAAGCTCACTGGGGGACCTGGGGCTAGTTGCTGCCTCTCGGCCTTAGCTACCTCACAGGGTTATTGCAGGGATTTTCTAATTAACTGACAAGAAAATTAACATTCTCTAATTCATATACCAACAAATAAATAAACAACAGGAGTAGCATCCCTTGATTACAGACCCTCCAAGTATCTCTGTTTTCCAGGGACAGACCTGGATTTACAGAAGCCGTTTCTGATTTGATCCCAGAATGTCCCACTTTTCCTTAGGATGCTCCTATTTTCATTGGAGAAATGTTGGAGGGTATGGTAGGACGTCCCCATTTTCATCCATCATGGAGTTATGTGACTCCTTGAGCCAAGGAGATAAGTAACTAAACAACCTTTAGAAGACATCTGAAGCTCGGTATAGGGAAGTTTTTTTAAAAAAATGTTTAATGTTTTATTATGTTTTACTATATGTTAGAAGCCACACAGAATGGCTGGGGCAACCCATTAGATGGGTGGGGTATAATGATGATGATGTTTGAATAGGACGTCCCTATTTTCATTGGAGAAATGTTGGTGTGTATGTGATTATGACAGATCTGACCAATCTTCTTGTTGTTTGTTGTTTAGTCGTTTAGTCATGTCCGACTCTTCATGACCCCATGGACCAGAGCACGCCAGGCACTTCTGTCTTCCACTGCCTCCCGCAGTTTGGTCAAACTCATGCTGGTAGCTTCGAGAACACTGTCCAACCATCTCATCCTCTGTCGTCCCCTTCTCCTTGTGCCCTCAATCTTTCCCAACATCAGGGTCTTTTCCAGGGAGTCTTCTCTTCTCATGAGGTGGCCAAAGTATTGGAGCCTCAGCTTCAGGATCTGTCCTTCCAGTGAGCACTCAGGGCTGATTTCCTTCAGAATAGATAGGTTTGATCTTCTCGCAGTCCATGGGACTCTCAAGAGTCTCCTCCAGCACCATAATTCAAAAGCATCAATTCTTTGGCGATCAGCCTTCTTTATGGTCCAGCTCTCACTTCCATACATCACTACTGGGAAAACCATAGCTTTAACTATACAGACCTTTGTTGGCAAGGTGATGTCTCTGCTTTTTAAGATGCTGTCTAGGTTTGTCATTGCTTTTCTCCCAAGAATCAGGCATCTTTTAATTTCATGACTGCTGTCACCATCTGCAGTGATCATGGAGCCCAAGAAAGTAAAATCTCCCACTGCCTCCAATTCTTCTGCTTCTATTTGCCAGGAGGTGATGGGCCCAATCTTATATCTCTGTAATTACTATAATATAGCCCTTGTGGGCAGAACATAAATTTCTAACATGATCACCAAGGTGACCGTTCTGGCTGGGGCTGATGGGAAGTGTAGTCCAAGCCTCCTGGAGAGGACCAGCTGTCGAAGGCTGGCCTACCCAGAAATAGCGGGCTACAGGGTAATGGAAAGGTAGAAAGAAATCCAGCGTGGGGATAATAGCATGGCCCAGCCAGGGCAGCGCAATCCAAGAGGTTTGTGAGTCTGCATAGTCTCTTGACAGCGTCCTATAATGGAGTTCTGCCACGGGGATCTTGCGAAATAAATAGCCCTCCGATGCAATTTGAAGTGCAACAGTTAAGGCCAGGCACTTAACCCTGCTTTCCAGTGCTGCCTTCTGGAAAGAGCCGTTCTTTCCCGGTGTTAATAACGGGGCACTGTCCCTGCCACCGGGAAGACTCCGAAAGTTCTGAACATCTTGGTTGCCTTACTTGGGTGAACTTTTGCTGTAGCAGAATGTCAAGGTCAGGAGATGATTGAAGAACCGTCTTCCTCTCCCGGAGTCCGTGTTCCTGTATGATATTGTTTTCCACTGTAGAAGATTCTCTTAAAAATGAGGTTGAGATCCCTAAAGAAATTGCTTCAATCAGCAGCAGTGCTTAATGACTGTTAATGGGAAGTGGAGATAGGATAGTAAGTGTTACTTTGATTAATAAGAGAACTGCAGAGAATTTAAATTGTGCCACTGATGGATTATTTTCTTCAAGCTTGATAAGCGCTTCTCATTTGTTCTTAAATTTGGTCAATACTGTTAAAGACAGCAAAATGAAGTATAATTAATTCTATTACAGCTGCTCAGACCTGGTGCTACTGAGAAACAGATTTTGATGCAGACAACAGTGTTAAGTAATGCTTTTGACAGGTTTGGGGGTGGGTGGGGGGCTGGTGCCTGGCAAAACAGGGGGTGTGACAAGTCTCTGCCAAATCAATGCTAGGACATCTTTCCCCTAGCTGCCCACACTCTTACTTCCACCTGTCCACTCTGTCCCACATAAATATAAAAATAATAAAACATTAAACAACTTCCCTCTACAGGGCTGCCTTCAGATGTCTTCTGAAGGTTGTATAGTTACTCATCTCCTTGGCTTGTGGGGTGCATAACTCCATACTCTGCAACATTTGTTAAGGGAAAACAGGACATTCTGGGATCAAATCAGAAACCGGGATGGCTTCTGTAAATCCGGGCCTGTCCTTGGGAAATTGGGGCACTTGGAGGGTGTGAGAGCATGTCAACAGGTACCTTGGAATCTCTTTTTTAGGTATAAAGCACTGTTTTAAGGGCTTTGGTGCAAGTCAAGCATTCTAACCATGATGCCACAACTGCTACGTGAAGAAAAAATGCAGGTCTTCAGCTATTTAGCCTTCAGTGTTTAGGTCCTCCAATCCAAAAGCAGGGATATTAAAAAAAGAGACATATTATGGATCTGTTTTTAAAGAATCACTAGAATCTGTTTTGCTGAAGATCAGACTTTACTTAATGAATCACTTGGGGTTGTCTTCTTTCTTTCTTTCTTTCTTTCTTTCTTTCTTTCTTTCGTAGACGACGGTTTGTTACTGATGTGTGGTTACTTGGCTGTAATATCTTTTTGAAGTTTATTAAATCATCTAAAATTTCAATTTGCGCTGTAATATTCTATAAAGGATTGAAACAAAAAAAGCAATAAGTACGAAAGTGTTTCTTTCATTTGTAAGTTTTATTGTTGATTTTGTTAAAAGCTTGTCACATCCAGCAGCAAGATTATTTATGTTGGTGTTGTAATTTTCTATCTCCCAATTTAATTTTGTAAGAGTTAATTACAAATTAGAATAAAATGAATGTGGTTATAACAGCTAGTAAAATGCCGGGGCTATGACAGTATGTTATTACAGGGAGTTATATCCAAGTCACTGCTTATTGTTCCTAGAGTTCAGAAGATGTTCACTAACTGGCAGTTGTCATTGCTAGTCATTGGTCTGAAAGTTCACAGTCCATCCCATGGTTTGCAGGCCTGATTCAGCATACCTTGGCTGAATGACTTCCATTTTTAAAATTCCATTTATAGCCTTGAAGGCACACCCTTCAACATTCGACAGATGAAAATTGGGACTAGGGAAAATAGAGAAACATAGACTCTCCCACCTCCTTCCCAATGCCTGGTAAGCCCCGGTCCGGCTTAGGGAAGGAGGCATGATTGCCTGGCAGGGTCCTAGAGCCTTCCCTCTTCCTCCCCAACCCCCCATAAGTGCTTGCTGGCTTTCAAAAGGAGGCAGGAGAACTCTAGGACCCTCACCACCTGTACCCAGGTGGCCCTGACACCTGCTCCATTTCTGGGACATTCCCAGGTCAATTGAGAAGCTGGAATGGCTTCTGTATTTCCAGGAATGCCACAGTGAAATTGTGGCAGTTAGAAGGTATGAAAGGGCCCTGTCACGAGTCAAAAGCAAGTGGACAGCACCCAGTAATGGCAGCACCACCAAGACCTCACCTGCTGATTGTAGGATCCGAATTGGCTCGTTCCTCAGATGGTTCTCCTTCGGACAAGTGATCTCAATTTCTCTCATATACAGTGGTACCTCTGGTTAAGAACTTAATTCGTTCTGGAGGTCCGTTCTTAACCTGAAACTGTTCTTAACCTGAGGCACCACTTTAGTTAATGGGGCCTCCTGTTGCTGCCCTGCCGCCGCAGCACGATTTCTGTTCTCATCCTGAAGCAAAATTCTTAACCCGAGGTACTATTTATGGGTTAACGGAGTCTGTAACCTGAAGCGTCTGTAACCCGAGGTACCACTGTAATGTTATTCAAGGTCATTGGATACAGCAGTACCTTGACTCAGAACCAGTTCCAACATTTAAGACTATAAGCTGAGCCTCCTGTTGGATCAGACTAAAGGCCCGTCTAGTCTTTGTTTTCACAGTGACTAAGCAGATGCCCATGGGAAGCTCCTACAAGCAAACCACAGCACTATCACAGCACTAGTGTTATCATTGATCTTATCGCCACTGTGTATATTCTATACACTGAGATCCAGTTCCAAGAGCCTTCTGACAGTTACCTCCCTGCAAGAAGTGAGGTTACAGGGAACCAGGCAGAGGGCCTTCTTGGTAGTGGCACCTGCCCTGTGGAACACTCTTCCATCAGATGTCAAGGAGACAGACAACTATATGACTTTTAGAAGACATCTGAAGGCAGCCTGTATTGGGAAGTTTTTAATGTTTGTTGTTTTATTATGTTTTTGTATTTTGCTGGAAGCCAAATAAAAACATATTACAAACAAACAAACAAACAAACAAACAAACACACACACACACACACACATTTCTACCACTGCCTGTCCCACAGCTCCTGTCATTGATGAAATTGCCTCACTCTGCCTAATCGTAGGCAATAAAATTTGGGGCCACAGCAGCTACAGGACGCAAGGGGAAGCTGTAAGTAAATCCAATCCTAAATCTCCCATGACACATCTGTGTGTGCCTTGCAAGGATTTGAACTCAAGTCTGATGCTGCCATCACCACTTCCATCAGACTTACCTTAACTAGAACAGTTATTGTCATATAAAGCTACAAATTATACCTCCTACTTGCTTCACTTTCAGTGTACATGTTGGAATACCCCCTTTAAAAAATATTTTGGAATGATATCAGGCAAAAGACTTTTATCTCCAGTTTTTAATAGAGAAACAAGTGACTCCAAATTTGTTAATATTCTTTAGGTTATATGGGACAAATTACAGATAAGTGAATCAGTAATGAAATTTGTAATGAGAATTTTTCAAGTATGAAATGTTGGCACAAATTAATTGTGGGATTTTACAGCTATTATAGTTTATATCATAAAAGCAAAAATGACTGGGGCTTTTTAATTACAGCAGGAATACACTAAATTTTTATAGAGTGCCGTTTTGTTAAAGAGGTACTTGGACGTAAAGAGCAAATGGCATCTTTAACAATGAGCCCAGGTAGCTTCTGCCCCAAAGTAAATATGCTACACAGCGATGAAATTGTTCCTTGGATACTTCAACTGGCACAATGACTAATGGGATGAGCTTTTGTTCATAGCTTCATTTACATTCAATTTACATCCCATCAGAAGTTCTCAAAATCACTGCTGGCCTGAAAAGAGACAATAACATGCCTACTTTGAACATGTCATATTTGCTTATGTATTGAGGTAGGCTAAGAGCTGGTGTCTGGCGACGCGATCCTTCACAGGTCTACTCACAATTAAGCCCCATTGAGTTCAATCGGACTCACTCCCAGGAAAGTATCCCTTACCACAGAAATGGATCTTTATCTATCAGAAAGAAACGGGACATGGTCTCACACTATTTCTCCCTATTTGTTTAAAATATTTAGTGCGGTGGGCCCATGTCAAGGAACATTTATTAACCTTACACCTGCGTAGAATATGGACTAGCAGGCACCTTCATTCCAAATGCATATGCTTGGCAGAGAGGTCCATAAGTTTAAATAGAAATTAAAAGGTAGTGGACTTGGATTGTAGCCTTCAGCAAACTTGAAGGTCCTGCCATATGGGTGCTTTGCCCGTGATCCTGAAGTGATTTGAGCCTTGATCTTCCAGCAGGTGTGATCCTGACAGCTCTGGAACATCAGTCCACAAACACTTTATTTTTTTGAGGAATTTCACATAGGAAGCTGCCTTATACCAACTGATAACACTGGTCCATGTAGCTCAGTAGTGTCTACATTAATTGGCAGTGGGTCTCCCATGGTTTCTGGTGGGACATTCCCAGCCTAGTATCCCTGGAGATGCTGAACTAGGAATCTTCTGCATGTAAAGCAGATGCTCTACCAAGGGGGGCCACTAGGGGCGCATTGGAAGATGACCGACAATAACATCTGTCCGACCCACACGAGGTAATTAAGAGGCTGTAATGGGAGTATGCAGCCTCCCTGCCCCCCCAAGGGAATGGGGGGGACTGCCTTTGCCTGCTGTGCCCATAAATCACCCCCAGATTCGAGGGGGTGTGGGCACTAGGCTGAACGCCCTTGTGTGGACTTCGGCTCTCCTGGACGTTGTCTCTGATCGCGCCACTAGCTGCAGCAACTTGAAAATAAACAATTAGGAAGAAGCAAATGCACATATTTCAAGTGAGGAATGGGGAGTAAAGACTGCTAATTGAAGGGACCTCTACGAAAGAAGACGGGTCAAATAAACAGGAATATATCATGAGAAGACACATCAAGGCTCGGTATGTCGGCAGCGGGACTGGATGGGGGAGGGGGGGAAACTTTTCTTTCTTTCTTCTATGTGATTAACCAATAATCCCTCCCCACAAGTCTGAAATGCTGATCAAATGACCTAAGCTGGATGATTTAAGACTGTGTGAAAACAAGCTCTAACCAAAAGCATGTTTTAAGGAGACCGAGGAAAGTACAAGAGCTTTGGGATGACGCAGTAAAAAACAACGTCGCCATTTTGGCAAGTTCTGTCGAAAGATTTATGTCTGGGAGGAGGAACGGGTCTGTTTTTATACTGCGGGCGAACCTCCTCAGAGGACTAATGAAGGCGACAGAATTGCAAAGATTAATGATGGAAAGAGTGCTTTTATCTATGGAAGTGATGATATATGGAAACCATCTCGATATGGCTATTGGACGAACGCAAAATCTCACACAGGATTACAACTTGTTTTATACCTGCTTAAGGAGATTATCAGAAGAGGTCGCAAAGAGAAGGAAAAATAATCGAAAATAACAAGACGAGATGTGGGAAACAGCAAGATAGGATTGGATAGAATTATGAACATTATTTGGACAGATTTGTGGACATTAATGCAGCAGCAAGAAGATGATTGGACCCCCCTTCGGAACTTGAAATATGGGTACCCCCCACAAAAATTAAAAAATTCGGCTTTGTAATTTGGAATTTATGTGATGTGATTTGATTGGTCGGTTAATAAAAATTATGTTAAAAAAACACACAAAGCAGATGCTCTACCACTGTACTACAGTGCCAGTGGTGGGAAGTGAACTTTAATGCAAAGTGAACTATCATCTAGGTATCTATCATCTATCTATCTATCTATCTATCATCTATCTATCTATCTATCTATCATCTATCTATCTATCTATCTATCTATCTATCTATCTATCATCATCTATCTGTCTATGTATCATCTATCATCTATCTATCATCTATCTATCATCTATCTATCATCTATCTATCTATCTATCTATCATCTATCTATCTATCTATCTATCTATCTATCTATCTATCATCTATCTATCTATCATCTATCATCCATTATCTATCTATCTATCATCTATCTATCTATCTATCATCTATCTATCTATCTATCTATCATCTATCTATCTATCTATCTATCATCTATCTATCTATCTATCTATCTATCTATCTATCATCTATCTATCTATCTATCATCTATCTATCTTTATATCACCTAGCTAGCTAGCTGTCTGTCTGTCTGTCTGTCTGCACTGAGATATCGCATGTGCCCCTGGTGTTGGGCTTTCTCCTTGTTTTTCATGTTTGTTCCTATTCATTCATCTTGACCTTTTCTGAAGTGCAACCAAAACCAGTACCGGATTTAGGGTGATGCAGGCGGTTCTCCTACACAGGGTGCCAAGCTGTGTGTGTGTGCACAAGCTGTGTGTGCGTGTGTGTGCATGCGCAAAATTGAGAAGATCCATAATTGAGAAGATGCACTTGGGAAACTAAATGTTGGCCTTGCTCAGGGTGCCATATTACCAAATATTACCCAAGTTTGCCCCTGACCCAGCTCAGTGTAGACCATTAATCAATGTGACCTGAAGCTTTTATACTTAATTGTATATTGGTTGTGGCTTATTGTGTGATTATGTTGTACACTGCTTTGGTATTTTTTTATGGGAAATACACATATGTATACCAAATAATAATATATAAGTTTGTGTCCTGGGGTCCTAATGGCTGAAGAATGGATTTATAATGGTAATAAACAAGGAAGCACACAACCACCATTTTTATTTGTTTATCTCCGGTCTTATCAAATGTAAATAGCATTTGGGGACATTTGCTTATAGCAGAGAACATCTTTGGCCCAGTGGGCCAGATTCTTATCTTCTCCCACCTCGTGGGCCAACTCTGACAGCTCCTGCTCCCTGCAGGGGTCTGCGTCACCAGCACATTTCCTCCAGGTAATGTGCTGTCAAAGCAGCATTCAGCTGGATTGAAATCTCTCATCATCAGCTGATGAGCAGAGTGTGCAGTCTTGCTCTCTGCAGGGGTCTGCAACACCCAGCAGGATTCAACCCTGCCTACCAGCTGATTGACAGATGGGATCCTCTTTAACGAGGATCCTGGTTGCGCATGGGCCCCTGAGACAGCCCCCGCCAGGTTGAAGGTGCTGGTCATTGCCCAGGCTTTGTCTGTATGGCCCCACAATCACACCAGGCCATTTGAGCCAATCAATGCAGGTGGTGTGATTGGTGGGTGCCTATAAAAGCAGCAGTGCAACATGGCTGAGGCACTTGTTTCATGCTGCCAAACCAGGGCTGGCAATTTCCCACCCCTGGGATATGGGAATCAAATATTCTAGTAATAGAGGAAGGAAGGGAAAGCACCAACTGTAGATACAAAAGAGAAGGAAACCTCAATGGTGTACAGAAATCATGGTTCAACATGGTTCCAGCCTCAAACCTCTTCCTCAGGAGTGTTTGATTTTCCACTAGAAAATAGGTTCTCCCCTATGGATGATATGGAGGAATACTCACAGAGGCAACAGGCAATCACTTCCTCCATAGTACAAGATCATGGAAATATTTACAGGCTCCATGGGTTACCTGCACTGCTACTCATTCTAAAATATGTTTTCACAAAATTCTGTCGTGGGAAGTTTTTCTTTTCTTTTCGCTTTTGTCTAGAAACTGAGGCACATCAACATATTTTTTTAAAGGTCTTCTTGTTATATCTCACTTAAGCGAATGAAAAATGAAGCACAATTACATTAATATGAGAAATATTGGCCACTCGTAGATGTGTTATGCTCAAACAAGTGTTTGGAACAATATTGTTTTCTTACGTATTTTTGTCTTTAAAGAGCTAGGCATCTGCTCTGTGCATTCCTGTGGCTGGGAAACGCCCTCAACAACTTCCTTTGTTACCTTTAGAAGGCCATTCATTACCTCACCAGGAGGTTATCCTGGCTGAACTGGTGGGTCCAGGAATTAGAAGGAGGCTCAGGCCTACAGCCCCAAACTCATAGCACTACCATTTATAACAATGGACAATCTTGTCAGTTGCATGAGCCATAGCCAGCAATAACTGGGTTTTTGTTCAGTCCACAATGGGCAAATGTCCCATCTGTATATTTTCGCAGGAGACCTGGAGAACAATCAAACAGCTTGTTAAAAAGCTCTCACAGATTTCTCTGAAATTCAGAACAGAAGATCAAGAGGGTTGACTGCCGGTGCTCAAGCTGATAAGAACTTGGAAGTAAGGTCAAGATTTCAAACCGTCGCTGGTCAGAGAATGGCGATGTGGTCGTGGAAGCTAACGGACAGGCTTTTGTCTCCTGGCAAAAGGAAGGATGAGGCAACAGGAGCCACCAGCAGCTGGTCTGTGGCGATCGACTATATCGAGGGGGAAATATCATTGGTTCCCGACATGATGGAGTGGCCTTTAATTGTCCATGTTCGGATACCTGAGGGAATGCTGCCAGCGGTGTTGGTATAAAGGGAAATACGGTGACATTAAAACAACGCAAATGAAACCTCGACAGAAACAGTTAAACGGCTGCTTTGCCAAGGCCACATAGCAAAATGTTACGGCTCCACAGGGCGGATTAAAATATGCATTTTTCCCCTAATTAAGCACAGCAGACTCAGCTGGAGGCCCTGTCACAAGAAGAGGAATAATTTTTCACAGCAAGAAATGTACAGCTCAACAAAGCATCTATTAGGCAGCACAGTGGTTTTTTTTATTTAAAAAAAGAAGAAAGCAAGAAGGGTGAAGGTTGCCTTTGGGAGTCTTGCCACCCTTTTTGTATGGAACTGTGCAGCCCAAAGAAGCATCTTGGATGCTGAGCAGCATGAACACTTGCCTGGAAAGACTTTTGTCTAGACTGGAGTGTATAGGGAAGAGAAGCAGTGGCTTGGAAGAACATGTTAGGGTGTTGTTCGCATTACTGCCTTAGAATAGAACAGTTGCCTCCCCTCTACCCAGCGGTTTCACACCTCTTTCCTCACCTAGCTGTTCAAATCAGCATGGCTTCGTTGGTGTCAGATTCATTTCTGTTTGTGTAAACACCAGGATACATGGATAGGCAAGGAAGCCTTTTCCCTATGCAAAGACGTCCACACCTTGCCTAGAGATGAATTAGAAACGGTTTAAGGACTCCAATCAGCGTGAAGATGGTTTGAGAAACAACACATCATGCAGTAGTATGCTACAGCATAGTGCAGGATACACACACATTTTAGGAAAAGAATTATGTGAACACAGATTAAAACCCATCTCTGGAAACACAGCGCATGCGCAGTGAAAGGGTGTATGAACACGGCCTTAGTGGAGCGAATAGTGACCTTGACTTGCACTTAATTAGTGTTTCACATTCTTCTCCCTTCTTTTCTGATATTAATCCTAGCCTCAACTGGAAAACACATTATCGAGTGTGAATTGATTTCTGCTTTATTTATTTTTTCTTGGAGTAGCTTGTAGCACTTTGACTCTAAATCAGGAGGGCTGTTTGCTCCTTGCTTCGTGTTATTTTATTGTTACTTCTAAATTTGGTTGAAATGGTACGTAACATGGGAAGCAGCCATGATTAATTCAGCTGATCATCACTC
Source organism: Podarcis bocagei (assembly GCF_964188305.1). Taxonomy (NCBI): domain Eukaryota; kingdom Metazoa; phylum Chordata; class Lepidosauria; order Squamata; family Lacertidae; genus Podarcis; species Podarcis bocagei. Next base: position 24,823,660 of record NC_138137.1, read on the forward strand.
ATCTGAGTCTAGTTTGTCTAAAAACTGGGAGTCCTGGGTGCTTCACTATAGAGAGCCAGTGTGGTGCAGTGGTTAGAGTTTTGGACTAGCACCTGGGAGACCAGAGTTCAAATCTTGACTTGGCCATGAAGGTCACTGGGTGGCATTGGGCCAGTCACTGCCTCTCAGTCTAACCCACCTCACAGGGCTGTTGTGGCAATTAAATGAGGAGGGGAAGAACCCTGGATTTATGTATAAGCTAAACAAGCTATAGCTTAGGGCCCCACTCTCTTGCCCCCCCCCCCAATTAAAGGTCCATAAATTACCATATAGCATAAAAACACAAAAACAGCTACAATTTGTTGTTGACAAAGGACAGCTGGACATATAAAGGGCCCCATTACCTTCAGTAACTTAGGGCCTCATCAAACCTAAATCCAGCCCTGTGTACACGACATTGAATTCCTTGGAGAAAAAGGTGGGTCAGTAATGCAATACTTAAATAAGTAATTCTACACAAGGTTTGTAATTAATGTGGAATTTCCATGCTCAGACACTTTGTGCCGACACCCACATGACTTTGTCATCCAATCATTGTCTCACCCTGTTTTCCACATGATTTTCTTGTCTTTTTTCATATGGCAGAATGTCCACCATTTTTTTTTAATAGGATGGAAGAATAATGCAATCACTGCAAACCTAACATTTAGACAGTGTTATTCTCATGTCTTGTTTGTTGATTTGATTCTGTTTATGAATCATTTCCCATAAAATATCTCAAAGTGATGTCACCGTAAAAACTGTCAGCTGATCAGCACTGCCCTCTCCCACCATATATTCCATTTCATTCCTCATACCTCCATTGGTTTTCTGCCTCAGTCCTTCACCATTTTATGCCCACTAAGAAGACCCAGTTCTCAATAGAATTGATTTTGGGGGATTTCTGACCTTAGGGTTTATTTGCTTGTTTGTTTGTTTGTTTTCCTACTGCAAACCTTGGGATTCTCCTGAGCTGATTGACATGATAGAATATGGATGGGGGAACCTGTGCCCATCTCCAATGCTGCTGGACTTCAACTCTCCTCATGTGGAGAGCCATAGGTCTGCCCCCCTCCGGTGCCCCCATAACTATGCATAACATTAAGCATAGCGTAGAGAAATAAGACAGACTGAGAATTTCTATGTTCCTCTCCCACAGCGCTAAAACTTCATATACCCAAAGACATTGATGAACAGCAGATTCAGGACAGACAAAGTACTTCTTCACAACACATAATTCATTTGTGGAATGAACTGTCGCAAAATATAGCGACAGCCACAGGCTAGGGGCCTAACCAGACATGAGATGGAATATCTGTGAAGATCTTGCATAGATTTTTGAAATTATGAATGAAGCTGTGCCACCCCCCACCCCCGCCCCAACTTGGGAGAGCAGCACCGGGGAAGTATGTCAATTCTCAGCACTCTTAGCAAACTAGAGTTCCCAGAATTCTTTGGGGCTGTTTAAAGTGGCATCATAGCACTTTAAGTGTATGGTTTGAATGTGCGCTATTTCTTATTGCTATTATATTTATTTCCCCGTTTTATATTTCATTGCTTATATTTCATTGCAGTGGTACCTTGGGTTACCTAGGCTTCAGGTTACAGACGCTTCAGGTTACAGACTCCGCTAACCCAGAAATAGTACCTCGGGTTAAGAACTTTGCTTCAGGATGAGAACAGAAATCGCACGGTGGCGTTGTGGTGGCAGCAGGAGGCCCCATCAGCTAAAGTGGTACCTCAAGTTAAGAACAGTTTCAGGTTAAGAACGGACCTCCAGAACGAATTAAGTACGTAACCAGAGGTACCACTGTACTTCATTGGTGTTGTAAGACAGCCAGAGAACTTTGTTACTGAGCAGCCATATAAATATTATGAATAAACGAATCTTCCTGACCACTGCAGAGAACAGAATGCTTGGGCTGAGGGATCTTTGGTCTCACCAAATGAGGTTCTTCTTAGCGGTTCATCTTAAGTACCGTGGATTGGTGGCTGGTCTGTAGGGACAAATTTGACACTGCCCCACCATACCCTCCAACATCTTGAGTCCCCAAACCAGGACACACATCCCCGTCCATGCTCATGCGTGAGTTACATGGACCTGTGCAAGATCACAGAGCCCAAACGGTGAACTTTGGGGAGGGGGGCAAGCTTGCATGGCGCTCAAAAATGCTTCTTTTGGGTTGCTGCACGGGATTGCAGCTCAGAAAAAGCACCTTTTTTTGGGGGGGCAGCACTTTTGGAGGGCGATCTCTTGGCACAAAATCGCATGATGAGATCACGTTACTAACAATGGCTGCTGTGCCCTCGAACAAAAATCCCAGGATGTCCTGTTTTCCCTGGGACACTTGCAGGATATGCCCCACCATCCTCAGTCTGTCCTCATCCACCAATTGGGGGGTGACTTTGCCTGACATTGGATCTGGCTCTCCCTGCTTTCCACCGTACCAGTCCCCTAAGGCAGTGGCATAAGGGGGGAGCACAGAGGCAGTTGTCCTGGGCGCAAAATTGTTAGGGGGTGCATCATTTCAACACCCGGTGCTGCATTGATACAGCTGTGTGCTTCCATTGCTGGGCTGTTGAAAATGGCTTCTCCATGCGAACCAGGAAGGGACCTCTCTAGACAACTCTTCTTATCCTTGCAGCTGCGATCTCCTGGGTGATGTGGATGAGCATGCCTAGTCTTGTCCATTTCCCTCCACGCGGCTCTGGGCACTGGCAACCCATGTTATGCCACTGCCCCAAGGCACCAGCACCGCCACTGGAAGAGTGAGACCCTCGCCTCAAGCAGCTGAGCTTTGCTTTTTATTTTTTAATTTCTTATTGTATTTTTGCTTCTGGGGGGGGGGGAGGTGGTTGTGGGATGTTCTTCCTTGGCTAAAAAACCCAACTTGACCAGACTTGGGTGCTATAAAATTAACTTGGGGAGGGGGACACCGTTTCCTGTTCTGCCCCAGGGAGCAAAATATAGCTTGGGCCTGCCATGTGACTACATTATTACATGAGCACTGTTCCATAGCATTTGATGTTTTCTTTCTTCTTTTTTTGCATACATTTTTATTAGTTTTATATATAGTCATACAATTTTATCCAAATTTTACCTAATTTTAACAAAATACAACTTTTTACGTCCTTCTACTTCTCTGGTAATCATCCATTTTTACCCTTAGATATGCATTCCTTTAGTTGCATTGCCATTTGTCTTCCCTCCCCTTCTATTTTCTTTCAGCAATACCTCTTAAGGTTTTACAGTGCTTCTTGAAACCCCACTAGCGTTGTTTGTACCTCACATATATTTTTCAGATAATCTACAAATTTTCCCCAATCTTCGATGAACTTTTGGTTTCGGGCATATCTTATTTTCCCGGTCAGTTTATCCAGTTCCGCATAATCAGTCAGTTTCATTGTCCAATCTTGAATCGTCGGTATTTCCTCTTGTTTCCACTTTTGGGCCAGTAGAGTTCTTGCTGCCGTGACTGCATACTGGAAAAGCTTACAGTCTCTCCTTTGAATGTCTTTACCTGTAATCCCTAAAAGAAAGGCTTCTGGTTTCTTAACAAAGGTGTATTTTAACATCTTTTTCAATTCGTTATATATTGCTTCCCAGAAACTCTTTACTTTCTTGCATTCCCACCACATATGGTAGAATGTTCCCTCTTTTCCTTTACATTTCCAACACTTATTACATGTCTTATACATTTTTGCCAATTTTACCGGAGTAATATACCATCTATAAAACATTTTTGAGCATTTGATATTTTCATTTACATAAATTCATTCGAAATAAGATGGGTTTATGAAGCAATTCTATATCCTCCCACCACGCAGACGAAGAATTCTACAAAACAGTAGTCAATATCCGGAATCACTGTTCAGTGTTGGACATCATATTTGCTGAATACAAGCTTGTCTTTCATCGTACAAAGTCTGGTACCTCACTTCATTTAAAGATTTTCAGAGACTTTGAGACTAAATATTTCATTTTGTACTTGTTATGGTTTGAAGGATTTCTATAAAGATTGTCTATTGCGTATGTACATGGTCATCGTGTTGCCTAGACATTGCTGATGTTCTCTTTGCAACACAGGGGTTTGTTGGTTACTCTGATCATAGGAAAGCAGGAATTGGCCTTCATACTGAGCCAGACAACTGGTCCATCTAGCTCAGTAGCGGCAGCAAGTCCCCAGGGTTTCAGACAGGGATCAATCCCAGCCCTACCTGAAGATGTCAGGAATTAAGCCTGGCACCTTCTCCATGAAAGGCAGACCTTCTTCCAGTGAGCTACAGTTCTTCTTCCTAGTTAACCATGGCCAGCTCATTGGGGAAGGCTTGGGGGTTTGAGCCCCAAACCTGAAAAATAAAGCAGATGCCTTCTATTGAAAAGACCGTCAAACTCTCACAGGCTAGGAAGGAACCGTGTAATGCTGTTCTACTCTCTCCTATTCTTCTCCTCTCATCCCCCCTTCCTTCTTCTTCTTCTTTTTGCAGTGTTAAGCATTTTGGTTGTTTAATACCTGTGTCCTCTTATCTTCCCTTTTGTGTGCCTGTTTTAAATGGGTAGCTCCTGCGGCTTTGTGCCTCACTTAAATCACACAAAAGAAGGAAGCTGTCCTACTTAAAAGAACATAAAAGGATATTGTAGTGGAAGTTTTTGAGGAGGGATATGTCAAATTAAGCAAAGACCATTGTTAAGCTCCTGCCTCTGCCTCTTTTTAACTCCTTCTGGTTTAATTTAGGAACCGAGAAGAGTCTAAATTTAGTACGTGAGCAGGGAGTATTTTATTTCATCTGCTATATCGGCTTGTACAACAGGTAACTAAAAAGTTTGCTTTCTGGCAAAGTGTTGCCAGCATAGCCCCGAGAGTTTGGTTTCTGGAATTTAGAAGAGCGTTTCTATCGAATCTTTTCAGAGGGCTGATTCTTGATGCTTTAATACCATTTTCAGCCATGATGCTAAAGCAGTTTTTGCATTTCCTGCACCAGTTATTCAAAGATAAAAAATATATATTGGTTAGAATGTACTTGTTGAAAGATTCGGGGAATAGGTGCATTAAACAAATTTGCATAAAATTGCTGAATGCTAATTTATATGTATAAAAGCAAATTTAGGATGTAAATAGCATAGAAGACAACTCATTTGCCACCCAAATAACCCCAGATAAGCTCTTATATTAATTTGTGTATCACTTCTTATATACTCCAGGCTGAATCCGTTCCCCTATTTGTTATCCCTGAATAATATCTAGATCAAGTAATCTTAAATTAACTTATTTATGTACATACCTTATTGGGAAGGGTGGGATAATAATAATAATAATAATAATAATAATAATAATAATAATAATAGCAGCAAGTATTCTGTTTATTGGTAAATTATTTATTCGTTATAATGAATTTTAATAATGTATTTTAGTATCCCTTTTGAAAAATGCCTGTAGTGAATGCAGATGGAATCTACAACTTTTTCCTCCCAGTAGCAAACTCTCAGCCTCCTCAATATGAAATAAACAATCCAAAGGACATTCAGAGCTGGGAATGTCAGGCTAGCAATCTATCGGAATATTTGAACACATTTCTCAGGAATTAACTAGGGGTTCTGGGTCTTTCTCAGTACAAAAAGTGAATTGTTTTCCATTTGGTTGTCCTGTATCCATCATGATAGGCTTAGTGCTCCTATAATCAGGATGGGTTTTATTACATCAGCTCTCTTCTTGCTAACTTGGCTGTCAAGTCATGTGTAAAAGTAACTGCCATGTTCTCAGTCCACTTCATGCGTCAGGGCAGGGTAGGGAATTGATTTGCCGGTGGATCTGTACAAAGGCTTGTCTCCAACAATGACCAGTTAAATGCCCCAATGAAGGTCACACGTGGAAAATGAGGAAAATAGCCTGTTGTTTCTACCCAGCATCTGCTAATCAGGAATGTACAGTCTCTGACCACAGAACATTGAATTTTGCATCTCCTATGGCTAATATCCATTAATGGATTTATCCTCCATGAATTTGCGCACTTCCTCTGACTAATCATCCGCTGCCTGATGAAGGTCTTCCTTTTGTCTGTCATGACTAGACAGCCAATCAATTTTGCTGGATGACTCTGAGTTCTAGAACTGCAAGGGATGGAGAGTAATTTCTCTCTCTTCACTCTCTCCAGCATTCCTAATTTTATTAAAATTAGTTGTTATAAATGTAGTTTTTGGGGGGCGGGGATTTTCAAACAACTTGCTGTGACTCAGGGATGCATAAGAAACAGCAAACAAGGGAATAGGAAGTGAGTTTTCCATGCATTCTCCCAATCCCAAACTCTGCTTATCCTCTCATGTTAACCTTTATAGTTTTCTGTGGTTTCTGGTAGCATACGAGATGATGATTGCAGATTCTCTTCTTATTCTTTTTTTTACAACGCTCAGAATGTAAAACATGCACTCGGAGCCAGAAATTCTCTTCAACGTTAGCAAGAAGAATACAACTGCTTGGTTCTCTTTTTGATAAAGGGGACGAAGGATTGCCGGCTTTAGTAACTGCTCCAAGATAGATTGATAGTGATCTGTATGATTCTGCATTTAACATTTTAGTCCTTTATATCAAATACAATACACTCAGAGATAGAAGAGTTGACTCCCTGCCATTTCTAGATAAAAAAACTGAGGGTGGTAGCCAACATTAGTCCTACTTAGAGTAAACCCATTGGAATTAATAGGCATGACTAACTTAGGTGCATTAATGTTGATGGCTCTACTCTGACTAGTGTTGGATAAAACCAAAGGTTTCTTCTTCACTCTCACGGGAGGCTACCACCTTGGGGAGCCTTAAAAGAGGATTGGACAAATTCATGGAAGATAAAGCTATAAATGGCTGCTGACACCTGTTGTTTCAGGTGTTGCTTTTGGGCTTCCTATGGACATCTGGTTGGCCAGTGTGAGAGCAGAATGATGGACTAGATGGGCCTTTCAGGTGATTCAACAGGCTGGTTTCATGTTTTTAAAACAGATTCAAACCAGAATCAAACAAGTTGCAGAGAACAATATTAGTACAACAGACCGTAAAAAAGATGCCCAGGGGTGGTATTCCTTTCCTCTTACGCAAGGCCTGTCCAAAGCATTTTGGCACCTGAGGTGAATGGCAAAATGGTCCCCCCCCTCCCCACCAAGGAAGAAGATCTCTATCAAGAACAAGGGGTGGGGGGTGGTGAGAGAAAGATCTACATTGGGATGTGCTGCACCTGTGGATCCTGCTGCCTGAGGCGGTCACCTCACCCGGCCCTGTTCTTATGCATTGGCCTCAACAACTCCTTCCTATTGACTGTTTGGCATCAATAGAATATTTCCTCTTGAGCCAAATAGATTAAGATCACAGCACAGGAGGAAATGGCTACAGCCCTGTGGCGAGAAGTGCCCCTACAGTCGTTCCATTATTGTGTCGTAGGAAAAAGTTGCGATATTTGTGGGAGTGAGGAGGGCTTGGGCGATCTCTAAACATTTCTTCTCCACAGACGCTGAAGAAGGTCACCCTCTTCTTGGCTGCGTTGGTGATGTCCTTTGCCTCTGAGAGGAACTGGAAGCAGGTGGCGTATTCTTCCCAGTCTCCTGCGGCTGGGCTGAACGGCACGAAGCTGTTGTCTGTCACCATTCTGGGTCCTTGGGTCCTGGAGCTATAGCCTGGATGCACGGTGCGATGCTGTGTTGCCTGTGGCAGCTGTGTGCGGTATGCGGCAGACAGCTCAGCAGGATCCCACCTTCGTCGCCAGTGAAATATACTTGGAGTCCTGTAGTGATTTCATGCTCTTTATTGCAGCTTGTAAAACAGTGATTGAATTGCCCCTCAAACCTCAGGCTTTTATATACATTGTTTACACAATGAGTCCTGTCTGTTTGGCTGATTCTGCTTCCCTCCTGGAGCCTGACTGGTCTTTTCCTGCAGGCCAATCAGTTGTTGCATTCTAGGATCCTACCAGCCCAATAGGCTGATTAACTTCCTCCTGGAGCCTGATTGGTCTTTTCCTGCAGGCCAATCAGTTGTTGCATTCTAGGATCCTACCAGCCTAATAGGCTGATTAACTTCCTCCTGGAGCCTGATTGGTCTTTTCCTGCAGGCCAATCAGTTGTTGCATTCTAGTACCCTACTTGCCTATTGTTCTAGGATCCAAGCTTAGTACATAACACAAGGTTTTGATCATGATTGTGGTGTATTTTTTAAAGAGAGGGGCAGAACTTCAAGTGACACATTTGTTGTTTGGCGCTGATTCATTCCTGAAAGTTACTCTCCAACCCAAGACAAACGTGGGCATGGGAACCTCCAGTTGATGTTGTAATATTGCTCCACTTTTCGCAAACTGCATTGAAGCCTGTCATTCTGCACACAACTCCTTGCTGTCTTGCTTCTCTTGCTGGCTCTTCACGGCTCAAGTAGGCCAAGTCTTGACAATGAGCCAAACGCGGGAAAGGGACCCTCGAAAACGCAGCAGAAAAGAGAGAGCAATTGCTCTTGAGCGCAATCTACATATCATTAGAGCCCCCTTGCAGTCGGAGTGCATAATGGTACTTTATCAACTCAAACCTCTCTGTTTAATCAGTTGATTTAATTATGTGCTTGTTAATTGAAAAATTCATGGAACAAGTTATGAAGGTTAAAAATCTTAGAAGTTCAAAGAAAACCGGAGCACAGCTAGGAGCCGTGATGCTGAGCTGGGAACGCTCTCAGCTGTGTGCAAATGTGTCTTTTCAGGGCATTGAGAGCTCAGTGGGAATCCTTCAGTTGTGAGGATACAGAAGGTCTCCATTCAGGTCATGCCTCAGGGCCAAACATGAAGTGATTCATGTGGTTTGCCCTGGTGTACAGTTTTCTTTCAGAAAAAAAGTCTTCCCTCTCAAGTCTCCCCACCCAACCCAAAATCTCTGATCTAGTGAACTGGGAACCAAGGTTTATATATTAAAATTTGGGGCCTAAACACAATGCCAGTGTGGAGAGTTTCTGTTCAGGGTGCCATGTGCTGTTTCAGGATACGTGGGTGGCGCTGTGGTCTAAACCACTGAGCCTCTTGGGCTTGGTGATCAGAATGCTGGCAGTTCAAATCCCCAGAGTGGCGTGAGCTCCCTTTGCTCTGTCCCAGCTTCTGCCAACCTGGCAGTTTGAAAGCACACCAGTGCAAGTAGATAAATAGGTACCACTGCAGTGGGAAGGTAAACATTTCTGTGTGCTCTGGTTTCTGTCATGGTGTCCCGTTGCACCAGAAGTGGTTTAGTCAAGCTGGTCATATGACCTAGAAAGCTGTCTGTGGACAAACACTGGCTTCCTTGACCTGTAAGCGAGATGAGCGCCGCAACCCCATAGTCGCCTTTGACTGGACTTAACCACACACAGAGTGCAAGTCCCAATTCTTCTTGTTTAGTTTGTGGGTCTGCCTTTCCTGCACCTGATGTCAGATGATGGACAGGTGAGCAGGGTTTGGGCCAAACTATGTCATGGGCCAAATGGGGAGACCTAGCAGGTCTAGTTAAGCTCCTGGGCTGGAAGGCTTAGGCTTATCTTAGCATATGGATCCCTTTCTCTTGTGCATGGATGGCACAGATTTGGCTACATAGGGTCCCGTGGTCCAAGGCTGAGTTCACATTTACAGCTGATCCATACTGTACATTTAAAGCACAATCCAACACGCATTTAAAGCAAATTATTTCCCCCCAAAGAATTCTGGGAACTGTAGTTGCTACAATTCTGAGCACTCTTAACAAGCCACAATTACCAGAATTCCTTTGGGGAATGCTTTAAATGTGCATTGTGGATGTGCTTTCAGTCTATGGTGGACCTGCCCATGGAATATAGGAAAAAACCTGATAAAATGAAATAAACATGTCAGACTGCTTTAATTTAAAATTTTTGAAGTTCCTTATTGACATATGAATTTGGGTGCTACTTCGTAGGACCCCGCCCCCTTTACCATATTTCTTGTTCTGGGTCTGAGCACTGGAAAAAAAATATGTACGATTCCGCACTTTAAGTTCATGTTAACTTAACCGATGATTGGTTGCAACATATTATTTCCCCTGTAAAAAATGACAGTAACGCAAACTTTTAGCAAAGTGTTTTTGAAAGGTAGCAGACTGAAAAGAAAGGGGTGGGGGGAAGCGGGCAAAAGTTCAGAGTGGTAATGAACTGAATATGCCTCTAATTATATTGAATTTACAAGTAATAAGATGAAGCAATATTAGAAATTACTTCTGAGCGAAATTTGGTGCCTCAAGGCACAGAGGGCGTCCTTTCGACTCGAGAAAAATGAATAAGTGTTGTATCATTATATTCCATTTTAAATATCTGTCACTCCAAACCTCAGAATGAACTCCAGAGGTCTAGTCATTTGGCAGAGTGGGGAGAGAAAGCTCCAGTAAACATTTCATGAAGGCTTCATAGAATCATAGAACTATAGTTGGAAGGGACCCCAGGAATCACTTGGGATTTCTTTCTCTCCTGCCCACTCCCAAAATCCCTGGGTCTCATTTTTAGTTTCTCACCATTTAATGCAGGCTTTACCTTGAAGACTGAGCAGGGGAGTAGGAAAGGATTGTTCAGTCCAAAATCTGCATTTCCTTCTGGGCAACTTTTTTGGGGGCCACATGCCAGTGCTGGGCAGGGCCAGAGACAAATGTAGGTAGAACAACAAATGTGGTCTGTGTTTGCCTGAGCTTGAGTCTGGACTAAGGATTCTGAGCTCCTGTGTTCTGATTTGATACATGATCTCCAATCACAGAACATTTCAGGATTTGGGTCTCTGCCATTGGCTCTTGAACTCTGAGTCGTGATTTGCAGCTTGGAAGTTTAGACAGCCAATCACGTTGGGAGTGGGAGTGGCCCAGGCTTTTAGAAACGTATATAAGCAGTTGCTTTGCCTCTGTTTCACAGTTACATAGTTCAATAAAGGTTCTTGCTGTTATCACTGTGTCTTGCCTCGTAGGAACCCACCTACACTTCAACAAATATGAATTTTACCTCTGTATTGTACGTTAGTTTGCCCCCCCCCCCTTCTGATATTATCAGAGTTAAAGGACGCAGTCCAGTCAGGCAAAGAAATCAGTGAAGAGGGCAATGCTAAAATGGTTGACCTCTCAACCTGACAACTATGATATCATCTTTCAGGAAGCGGTACTGCTTTCAATTGGCAGACCACTCCCATTTTTATCCTGCCACCATCATCATGCTAATGAAGTGGTGTCTACTTCATCATTGCAGCTGACATTCCAGAGCAGCCTTTACAAATCTGGTTGCTTCCAGATGTTTCTAGAGCTGACTCCTAGAGGCCAAGGACCCTTCAGCTCACCCCTTAAATATTTGTGGGGTCTGCCCCCTTCCAAGTTGATAGGCATTGCCATTAAAATAGTGTGTGTGTGCCAGGTCATGTGATCGATTATGCAGGATGGGGCATACCTGGCCCCCTTCAATTTTTTATTCAAATTGGCACCCCTGCTGGCCTGGGTTGATGGGAGTTCAAAACCTCTGTTGAATAGACTGGGCATGCTCAGTGAGACTTTTTAAAATCATTTTTCTTCTTCAGGCAGCAGATTTCCCATGCCACATTGCTCACCTATTTTCACAACCCGCCCCACTGTCCTATGCTGTGGGGGGCAACTTTAGTTGTGTACCTCTCTGTATCCTGATGACAGATGGAGAATGTACCATGAGCCTCAGGTTGGTATCCGCAGGCCAGTTTTACATATTAATATGAGGAGCAGGTAGAAGTAGGGTTTTATTCTAAAATGCACGTGTCTATCACTTGGGGCACAAGCGGCAACTTCTGAGCAAATGAAGGAACATGAAGCTGTGCTCCTCAGATATATTTCACATTTTTACAATCTAGCACTATGGTTTACAACACTACGGGGACTGCAGAGGACGATGAATACAATTCATCAACACCAACAACTTAATCCTCAGCTGGCATGAAAGACATATATAAGTGTTGGAGAAGTATCTCGTTGTGGGATGTGAGGCTTAAGAGAGAGCCTAACGATCGAAATGAAGATGAGTTACAGAATGGGGATCTTGAGGCCTGATCCTACGCCATGGTGTGGCAAGGTTAAAGAAGGCAGGGAGAGGCAGGGTGAATGCAGCACCTCTGGGGTAAAATTATGCTCTGGAGGCACAAATTCAGCCCAGATGCTAGTGCCAATGTGGCATGGTGGTTAGGACTAGGACCTGAGAAACTAGATTGTGATGATTAAATGAGGAGGGGAAGAACCATGTACACTGCCTCAAATTCCTTGGAGAAAAAAAGAGAGGGATAATAATGCAATACATACCCACTGGTTTGCCTCAGGTACCAAGTGACTTGGCCTGGCCCTATATGATGCCACTTTAAACAGTCATGACTTCCCTCAAAGCATTCTGGGAGCTGTAGCTTGCTAAGGGCACAAATGAGCACAGTAGAACCTTGGTTGTCAAACGTAATCTGTTCTGGAAGACTGTTCAACTTCCAAAATGTTCGACAACTGAAGCGTAAAGGGAGAATTTCAATTTCAATGGTGAAAATTGAAAAACACCCAGAGGAAGCCGTCCAACTTCCGAGCTGCATTCTAAAATGGAAGCACAGTGGTGCCCCGCAAGACGAATGCCTCGCGAGACAAAAAACTCGCTAGACGAAAGGTTTTTCCGTTCGCGATTTGCCTCGCAAGACGAATTTCCCCTATGGGCTTGCTTCGCAAGACGAAAACGTCTCGCGACTTTTTTTCTTTGACTAAAAACAAAGACATGTTTTGTTTATAAAGTTAATTTATTTTCCCTTAAATTTTTGAACTGCTCTTTACAGTATGTGTGACTTTAAAGAGCAGTTAATAAACTGTTGTTGTACCAAATTTGGCTTTGTTTGGACTTTTTTTGACCATAGGAACGCATTAATTGATTTTCAATGCATTCCTATGGGATTTCGTGCTTCGCAAGACGAAAAATTCGTTAGACGACAAAAATTGCGGAACAAATTAATTTCGTCTTGCGGGGCACCACTGCAATTACTTCCAGGTTTTTGGCATTTGAAAACTGAAACGTTCAGCTTCTGAAATGCCCAAAAACTGAGGTACCACTGTGTAGACCAGAGGTTTAGGGTCAGAGTTTTCCTTCTCCTAGATGGGCTACCTTCCTTCATTTCCCTCTGCAGCACATGCAGGATACGTACTTTTAAATTAGATATATCTGCACTCCGATGGTGTGCATTCACTGCTAGCTTTGTCACCAGTCACACCATACTTAGCCTGTAAACCACATTTATTTTGAATCTGCTAAAGGAAACTATATTTCGTGTTCAACGTGATATAAAGAGAAAGGGAAAAGGTGAGCCCTTGATATATTACAAATCTTTCACGGCATGAAATAACTATTGCCCTATTATTCTGCCCCTGACATTTTTATTTTTAAGGGAATTTTGCTTGATTTGTGCGGGTGACAACTCTGATGTGTTGTTTCCAGTGACCTTACATCCAAAACCAGTAGCGTGTGACATTTGATGGCCCAGATAAAAAACATTAATGGCCTAAGAAGGTTTATTTTCCTGATCATAAATTAAGTTTAAATAACTCTGAATTTATTTTAAACTCCTCAGTACTTTTTACTGTCTAACCAATAAATGTATTTATTACAGGCAGCTTAACTTTGGTTTCCCTGGCAAAGCCACTTACACAGGTTCCTATGTGCAGGCACAGAGTCTCCACAGTCTTGTGCTGAGGCAATGCTTGCGAGAGGAACTGAATAAAAGAGATCTTTGCTAGTGAACTAAAATCAGCCTAGGAGAAGAGTGTGCATGGTTTTCCCTGAAAGGTGGGAAGCAGCCATGATTCAAGATATGTGGAATTCATAGTTGAGTGAGCATTAGAACTTAGGTCTCCTAGTCCCAGGGCTTTCCCCCAGAATTCACAGGAACTCAGTTCTAGCACCTCTCGGGTGGACCCAATTGCCATTATAACAGAACAAGGAAGGTGCTCGTGGTGAATTCTGGCACCTTTTTTTCTAGAAAAAATAGTACGCCCAGGTCCAAACTCCAGTGACTACAGCATGTTGATGTACACACAGGCAGATAGGCAGACAGAGTGCTTTTCAAGTCGTTGCAAAACTGGTGACTGGGAGTGGCCGCCGAGACCATATAACACTGGTCCTGAAAAACCTACATTGGCTCCCAGTACGTTTCCAAGCACAATTCAAAGTGTTGGTGCTTACCTTTAAAGCCCAAAATGGCCTCAGTCCAGGATACCTGAAGGAGCGTATCCACCCCCATCATTCACTGAGGTCCAGCACCGAGGGCCTTCTTGGTAGTGGCGCCCGCCCTGTGGAACACCCTCCCATCAGATGTCAAGGAAATGAACAACTATCTGACTTTTAGAAGACATCTGAAGGCAGCCCTGTTTAGGGAAGTTTTTAATGTTTGATGTTTTATTGTGTTTTTAATATTCTGCTGGGATCCACCCAAAGTGGCTGGGGAGGCCTGGCCAGATGGGTGGGGTATAAGTAATAAATTACTACTACTACTACTACTACTACTACTACTACTACTACTACTACTACTACTGCAAGCATCCCTGAACAATGTGATTACAAGAGAAGGGTGGGGTTTCATCATCATCATCATCATCATCAAGAGGAATTAATCATCAAAATTTGTTATGGTTAGTGTTTCCCAGTGACTCGGTCCATCCACATAGACTTCATTGAGACAGCATACAACGTATATTGCAGATATTTATACTGTGCAGCTTGAAGCAACAGGATGAATAAAAATGGACTCCTCTTGGAACAAAAATTGTCCAGACCAAAATATGGTTTCGAAAGCTGTACTGAAAGAACCTTGTTCAAACAGACCCAGAAACAAATGCTACATCCAAACAGTTGCATCCAAGCACAGGTAAAGGTAAAAGTAAAGGTACCCCTGACCGTTAAGTCCCGTCGCAGATGACTCTGGGGTTGCGGCGCTCGTCTCACTTTACAGGCTGAGGGAGCCAGCGTTTGTCCACAGATAGCTTCCAGGGCATGTGGCCAGCAATGCTTCTGGCGGACCAGAGCAGCGCACGGAAACGCCGTTTACCTTCCTGCTGGAGCGGTACCTATTTATCTACTTGCACTTTGATGTGCTTTCAAACTGCTAGGTGGGCAGGAGCTGGGACCTAACAACAGGAGCTCACCCCATCGCGGGGATTCGAACGGCCAATCTTCTGATCAGCAAGCCCTAGGCTCTGTGGTTTAGAACACAGCACCACCCGCATCCCCCAAACACAGGTACTTCTTAATATATAAGATTAGTCCAAACAGACCTGAAATCAAAAGTCTTTCTCATCACACACACAGACTCCATTAGCTTGCATTCCAACCAGAAGCTGCTCTCTCCAGGAAAGACTCATTTGCATACCTTCCTTCTATGGTGACTTGAGAACAAAGATACAATAAGTCCCTCTAAATGGATATTTGCAACAATACAATGTGATCTACAGTGGTGCCTCGCAAGACGAAATTAATTCGTTCCGCGAGTTTTGCCGTCTAGCGAATTTTTCGTCTTGCGAAGCACGGTTTAAACGGCTTAACAAAGTCGCAAGACGTTTTCGTCTTGCGAAGCAAGCCCATAGGGAAATTCGTCTTGCGAGGCAAATCGCGGACGAAAAAACCTTTCGTCTAGCGAGTTTTTTGTCTTGCGAGGCATTCGTCTTGCGAGGTACCACTGTAATGTAGGCATATGACAGAGCCAACAGAAATACATTGCTAGTTAATCAACTGTTAGGCAATCTGTGGCTCCTTCTTACCTTCGGTGGAATTTCCCAATGTTCCCTTTAGCAATACACATTTAAGCATTTTCCATTTCAATGGACAATTAAACAATTACGCCTAACAAGCAATACCATTAAAGCACACTTGAAGCACATCCCCCCTTCACTCAAAGAATTCTGGGCACTGTAGTTTGTTAAGGGTTTCCGGTAACTGTAACTCTGGTGCCCAGAATTCTTTGAGGGGGGAAATGTGCTTCAAGTGTGCTTTACAATTTAAAATAGTGTATATGCAGCCCAATATTTGACATCTGCAGGATTTGGCATCTTTCTGAAGGGCCTGCAAGATGGGGCTGTTCCGCCTGGCCTTTGGCTTGGACTCAGTCTGACCCGTTGTATGGGATTTGGTATATAAATTTTCCCTTGGCTTTTTTGCTGGCCCATGTAGGACCAGCATGGATAGCTGGCTTGGGTGAATATCTGATGTTTCCTCCCTTTATGGTCTTGATTTATGGGATACTACTAAAATGAGGCTGCGTTATAAGCTGCATTTTAAGCTGCATTTTAATTAACTGTTTGTTTGTTTGTTTGTTTGTTTGTTTGTTTGTTGTTTTCTATTACATTTTATTGTAATTCATATTTGGTGTTAGCCGCCCTGAGCCTGGCCCTGGCCGGGGAGGGCGGGGTATAAATAGAAATTTATTATTATTATTATATAAGAGTTTAAGAATATACCATATTTCTTGCTCTATAAGACTCACTTTTCCCTCCTAAAAAGTAAAGGGAAATGTGTGTGCGTCTTATGGAGCGAATGCAGGCTGCGCAGCTATCCCAGAAGCCAGGACAGCAAGAGGGATTGCTGCTTTCACTGCGCAGCGATCCCTCTTGCTGTTCTGGCTTCTGAGATTCAGAATATTTTTTTTTCTTGTTTTCCTCCTCTAAAAACTTGGTGCGTCTTATAGAGCAAAAAATACGGTAGTTCGACCAACCATTCCTTCCCACTGTCTATGCAGACAGCCAAGGATGAATCAGAAAAGAGTGTCAGATTAACACACTTGTAACAGTATGTATAGATAACTTAGAAAGATAAAAAAAGTAGTGATATGCAGTTGAAAATAGGATCAATAGGGCCCATGGAAGGGATGGGGGGAAGTCAGAAGATTCTGAGTAATCCCGATATTTGGATTCAGAATTGGTTTTCTTGTATGTTTATATTCTTGAAAATCAAATAAAAAATTATTTCAAAAGAGTGTCAGATTTACAGCATTTGGCACATCAGGTTCGTCTAAGTGACCACCTTTGCTTACCTAAGAATATCCATTTTATTTTATTTATGTTGTGTTGTTTTTCAGCATGCAAGTCTTCTCCAACATGCCGTCAAGTCAAGGCGCTCATCACCGGTGTTCGATGCACCATTACCAGGAAGTCGGGGAGTTGCGCACCGATTCAAGTTTCTAGATAATTACATAATTTATTAATGGCACAAAGCCGGTCTCAAGGGTATTGTGATGCCAGAAAAGTAAGATTGATCCCCCAGACCAAAGCATCATCAGATTCATAGTGGTAATAGATTCTAAAAGACACTAACATATTGCTCTGCCGAGAAGCCTAATGAATAGAATGTTAGCGCTTCATTTTGCAGCTCAGGTGACAAGCTGTACAAAGAAATAACCCGGGGAGACAGGTAAGCCATAAGGAAATGCATGTTGGGAAGAGAAAGGAACAGGTGCCCCATCATTTTGCTGTTTTGAAACTCTCATTTAGGAGGACCATTTGGGGGTAACGCAACAGCTCTGGGTATATTTGGGGAAATCTCTGTCAGAGGTCCGCCATGGCTCAGATTCATGTTCTGTATGTTCCAGAAGCTGCACATTCTGTGGAATTCCCTCCCAGCTAAGAGTAGACAAGCTTTCCTCTCCCTGTTGAACTTCAGAAGGGGTTTTTTTCCCAGGGGAGACTCAACAGAACTCAGTTCCGACACCTCTCAGGTGGGCGCCATTGCCATTATAAGAGAACAAGGGAGGCATTCATGGTGAGTTTCAGTACCTATTTTTCTAGAAAAAATAGCACTAAACTTCAGGCACCTTTATATTATAAATTTTAATTGAACTTATCCATTGTATGCCTTTCGATTTTCACATATACAGTGGAACCTTGGTTCTCGAACTTAATCCATTCCAGGAGTCTGTTTGACTCCCAAAACTGTTCAAAAACCAATTGGCACTCAAATGGAAGCTGCGTAAGCCACGTTGGATGTTCGGCTTCCAGAAAACATTCGCAAACTGGATGTTTGGGAGCTGATTTGTTTGACAACTAAGCCGTTTGGGAACCAAGGTACCACTTAGAAACTTCAGTAATTCAGCAGCATATAGTTTAACTTTAAGAAAACAAAATAAGATAATATTTTACACACACACACCACAAACCCACCACATTTTCCAAGGAACTGGCCATATTTGCTTTGCTAACATTTTGTTTCTGCATTGTTGATGGTTATCTGAATATGTATTTGATTCCAGTTCAACATCTGCCTTCCCAAAATGCTTCTGCAGACATAGGTTACATTCCATCATGCAATGAATTCATACTGAAATCAGTGGATGTCTACTCAGAAGTGCTCAAAATTCAAAGAGAGACTTACCAGTACTTCCAGGAAAGCGTGTTTAGGATTGTAACTTAAACATGCCTAGCACTGGACTGGATTATGGCTGTAACTCCTTAGTAAAATTTTACTAAATTTTTATTTTGCTCTCCCATGCTTATTGCCCCCCCGCCCCAATTAATTATTTCATTTTATAATAGATTTTATGAGGAATTTCTTTTGAGAATGCATTTAATGGGGAGGTTCATGGAGACATGCAATCCATGTAGTTTTAAGGAAGGAACACTACCACTGGTTTAAAAGCTGTAGCCATAAGGACTACAAAACACAGAATAATTGATTAACCAAGAGTTCTTGAAGAGGATGATTTGATTAGGGTAATTTATAGAGATTGTATTTCATGTCATCCTTTGTCTTTGAAAACACAGAAGGAAATGGCTTCTGAGTACATTTACCCGCCAGCATGAGAGATGGTGTATACTGCACGATCACTTACAAGGGACCACTCAATTCTGTACCTTTCCAGCTAGTCAAATATCCAATAACCACACACACACACACACACACACACACACACACACACACACACACTCCTGCCCAGACATCATAGTTCTATGAACAGGAAACTTTTCTAACATTGGCTTATAAAAATATTTGGGGTTGTTCACTGCTCTGCTCTCTGTAGCATAAACATTTATTTAAATGGGGCTGTCTTTCCAGTAATGAAGAATGAAGGAAAAACAATGGTCTGATTTTGACAAATTAACTTGTGATTTGGAGAGTCAGTGAAGCAGGGAAGAGACATTCCTAACTATACTAATTAAACGAGCTTGCAACATTTATTTTAATGCAATGGAACCAGCCATATGAAGATGAACATTTTAATTTATTTTGCAGTGACATTATGAAAAATTTCTCTGCTACAGATTATCTACAAAAACAAATCTCATCAGCATCTAGGTTTTGTGCATGAAATTTACATCCCTCACGTAAGTCTGACCTTCCCCAGTGAAAACAAATGGAATGAGCTAAGTTAAAAAGTTTCTGCAAAGGTTGTCTTTCCATTGATGTGATGGTTTATGTTCAAATTACCTCTGTGAAAAACACATCCATTTTTCATGGCGCAGCGTAGATGAAAAATTCCAAATCCATTCTAAGGGGAATGCAAATATACCTCATTAGTTCAAAAACATTTTTCATGAAGGACTGCTGAGTATTCTCAGGCAGATGAGGATGTGGAATGAGCCAAGAATGAACACCACGTGTACTAATTGTTTTTAAACTTGTTCCTTTCCTGTCTGGCAACTCAGTTACCATTGCAAGAAGAAGAAGAAAGATCTTGGTGGGGGAGCACAACAGAGTCCAGCGATTATTTCAATCTGTGCCTGTCAATATCGGAAGTAGCTTCATGAAAAGGCAGGGCATCCGCTGCCCCCCAGTCATCTAAATAAATAATGTTGGATGAACAAAGAGGAATATGGAGACATATGCTGTATACTGTACTTGGTGACACTGGCACAATGTGTTAGACACTAGGGATGGAGGAGAAATTCAATTTTGCATTGTAATGAGAAACATTTCGAACCAGTATATGAACTGAAACAGAAGCATCCTTCAAAATCTTCACTTCTCTGAATTTTGCAACCAAACAATCTGTGCAAAAGTTGTACATATTAGGGGAAAGCATACATAAAAGTGCATAGCTCAGATATATACAATACAAAAATGTACTAGTGTTTGCAAAAATGTTTACATGGGTCCAAAACGCATACAAAAGTGTGTGTGTGTGTGTGTGTGTGTGTGTGTGTGTGTGTGTAGGCAGGAAGAACCAGCCAAACAAATATAAGATGGTAACATGAGTCAACAGTGTGATGCAGTAGCAAAAAGAAAAAGAAAAAAGCTAATGCTATTCAAGGGTTGCCATATGTCCTCTTTTTCCAGGACACATCCTCTTTTTCATGGGTAGTCCTCATAACAATCCATAGTTTAAAGTAGAAGTTGGCAAATATGTCCTCTTTTTTGCTCTTCAAAATATGGCAACCCTATCTAGGCTGCATCAACAGAATACAGTGTCCAGATCAAGGCAAGTAAAAAGATCCACTCTCCTCTGCCTCGGTCAGACCACAACTAGAATCCTGTGTCCAGTTCTGGGTGACACAATTTAAGAAGGATATTGACAAGCTGGAATGTGTGCAGAGATGATCAAGGGTCTGAAAACCAAGCCTTATGAGGAGTGGTTGATGGAACTGGATATGTTTAGCCTGGAAAAGAGGCGACTGAGAGGAAATATGATAGCCACCTTCAAATATCTCAAGGGCTGTCATGTGGAAGATGGAGAAAGCTTGCTTTCTCCTGCTCTGGAGGGTAGGACTTGAACTAGTGGCTTCAAGATTACTGTCAGAAAGTTCCTCCTGATGTTTGGTCGGAATCTCCTTTCTTGTAACTTGAATCCATTGGCTCATTCCCTACCGTCTGAAGCATGAGAAAACAAGCTTGCTCCATCCTCCATGTGGCAACCCTGAAGATATTTGAAGATGGCTATGATGTCTTCTCTCAGCCTCCTCTTTAATTCATCTCAGGCTAATATCTTGAGCCCTGTCATAAGTTCCCTCATAAACGTTTATACAACACAAGCCTGCAGTGATCGGCTTTTGCCCCACACAACTCAAGCATGGAGACTGACATTTCCTGTGGCTTTCATTGATAACTCAGTGCGCATGAAGGATTCTAGCTGGCAGTAAAAAAAAAAACCAGCGAAAAGCAAATGCCATTTGATACACTGCATTTGGGAACCTGAATTACCAAACATAAGTTCATCTCAAGAGAAGAAGAAGAAGAAGAAGAAGAAGAAGAAGAAGAAGAGGAGGAGGAGGAGGAGTTTGGACTTGATATCCCGCCTTTCACTCCCCTTAAGGAGTCTCAAAGCGGCTAATAATCTCCTTTCCCTTTCTCCCCCACAACAAACACTCTGTGAGGTGAGTGGGGTTGAGAGACTTCAGAGAAGTGTGACTGGCCCAAGGTCACCCAGCAGCTGCATGTGGAGGAGTGGAGAAGCGAACCTGGTTCACCGGATTATGAGTCTACCACTCTAAACCACTACACCACACTGGCTCTCCAGAGCCCTGGTAGATAAGACCAAAGGTAAGACTAGCATCCTCTTCCACAGCAGCCAATCAGATGCCAATGAGAAGCCCTCAAGCAGGAGATGAAGGTACTCAGAGGCATCCTGCTTGTGAACCTGAAGGATGGACAGCGAGTAGCATGAAGCGTGTTCCATACCTGCAACATGCAGCTGGTATTTGTTTGCATTTCCCTTTTAAAATCCCTTAATAGACAATTGCACAGGAAATCCAGAGGTCCCTTGTCCAGGAATGTTGAGACCTGATAATGGAATTACCTCTACATGTCCTCTCTTGAGGCTGCTGTAGCTGAAGGACATACCTTGCGTGGCGGTTCAATATCAGAATCTCCAGGAATGGCTGAAAAAGACTGCCAGCTAAAAACCTGGAGAGATAGTGCCAGTCTCAGAAGAGACAATACTGAGACAATATTGAGCTAGATGGTTCATGAGCAGCATGAACTAACATGTTGTCCATTCATGTTAAACCATAGCTTCTTTTTTTTTACTTTATGGTTTAGCATGATGTCTGAACCAGGCCATTGTAAGTTCATATCACTAGATTTTTCAACCATACACGTCATCTTCAGATCTATTCTCTCCATCACGCGAGTAACATCAAAGCAGGAAATTATACATTCAGAGCTCTTGTGTTCAAAACAACTGATAACATTCTGTCTCCGCGTCAGAGAATGTTCTTATAAATTGGATGCACAGCAGGGGGAACCTATTACAATACGACAAGCTTTCCCACCCTGTCTGTTTGGTTGGTTACCCTTCTAAAGGCAGCTGCACAGGGACACAGAAATATAAAACATATTCCTCTTCTTTTGAGCATTACTTCGGGTAAGTTGAAAATTGCTATGTGGCCTATCTTTAGCCTAGGGCTGCAGACTAGCAGTTGAATTTCTTACTTGCAAGACTTTGCCTAAGATGAAGTTCAAAGTCATTCAGAGACGTTTGCCTGGCACCTGCTTCGTATAACATAGACAGGTGGTTAAAAAACTATTTTATTTTCTCAGGTTTTAATCAACACATTGTGGCTGTTTTTTGGAGCTGCTTTTGTTACCCTGTGTATTGCTTTGTGCTTTGTTCTCTGTTTTATTGAATTTGTGTGTAGCCATTTTACACTTTATTGTTTCATTTTTGGAAGCCATCTTGGATTTATATGTGGGTGCGCACATGTGCCATGTAGTTCCCAATGATCAGCTGATTGATGGCACTTGCCAAGAGCTACACACAGGGATTTAAAGATGCCATTGATCAGCTGAGAGTTGGTACCAGCAACCTCACTTTGACTCCACCATGTCTCTACCCATCCTATACCTGATGTCAAATATGACAGGTGTATGTGGGCATGGAGGCAGGTAGACATGGAGTGGCCAAAATGGCCTTCTGGGCCACATGAGGAGGCCTGATTCAGCCAACACTGAAATAGACAAATAAACAATAAACAGAGTGTGCAACACAGGACAGGAGCCCAATCCCACTACAACACAGGAGCCCACTACTAGTCTCCCAGAGACTACAGCAACAAAGGGATGTAAGGTCTCCTGCTGTCACTAACTCTGCCTCCAATATATCACCTAACCTGGAGAAAGAGGAGCTCAGGCTTCTGAATTCTCTTGTCCTCTTGCTCTGGCTTCAAAATCAGTCTCGTCACAAATATAGCTCCTCCTGGTGGCCACTGAAAATGCATCAGGTGCACATTCCTGCTTTCCTGTGGTCAAAGAACATGGCGGCTTAGATGTTTATGGTTGTTCCAGCTCCCCATAATTTAGCAGTGTGAGACAATGGCAGTGAACTGGGAGGAATATGGAAATCAGCTTTCTGTTTTTGAGATGCAACCCCAGTTTTCTAGAGATTAATTTTATGTATAAAGTTTTACATCTCAGAGTGTGATCAGCATTTTCCCCCCTTGGATGACTCTAAGTAAATGCATTTTTGAGTTTGGGAATTCATCATGTCTGATTAATGATGTGTATATAGAGCTTCCTGTATCATTTTCCTTCTTTTGGTCTTTCTTATTCAAGTTGTTTGCTGTACTCCAACCCTGCGGATAGATGGTTCCGCAGTGATAGATGTAAAGTTTGCATAAGACATGTAACAGCAGGACAGCCTATTATCACTGTACATTTTCCATGGCTGTGCAAACCTCTGTAGGCTATTTTATTGCTAATAGATCTGCAGAGAAACAGTCATGATTTTACGACTCTTTTTAAAATGGAAATTCATGTTTGAGAAATACAACTGGGGGGGGGGGGGAACAGATGTAAACCACTTAAGCATTTGCAGAAAATTGAGATGCATACTCTTATTTACAGAGCCACAATGCTGCCATCTCTTCACATTTGAAACTAAAATAAGCAATCTGTTTACCACGGGAGATGAGGAACGATAAACTGGCACATCCTGGCCCCCTCCGCTCTACAAAGCAATAGACAGTGTCACTGTTTCTGTGCTTAATGACACAGACGAAATGGGATGACAATTTTCCCCCACCCAGATTTTATTGCCTATAACACATTCCCCTCTGTAATATATATAGAAGTGACATGAGAGTAGGAAAAGGTTTCAGCATAACTGTGAGTTTACCTTTAAATTATGTTATAAAAGCCAAAAATGGTTGCCCAGCACATTACAGGGGTTACCTGGGTATTTAAAGTAATCTGGATATCAATTTCAGAAACCTAAAGAGCAGCCATTGCAAAGCATTTAGATACAGATCAAAGAACTGGGTATCCTCAGCCACTTCTGAGCCAACATTGCAGCCCAGTCTAATATATTCTGATTTTGCGGAGAAATGTGAGGATGCACTGACAAATCTGAACTGAGGACCCAAATGTACAACAGCTGCTAGTTGCAAAGGTTCTAGATTCCTTGACAAGGCGCTTGTTTTTCAATGTGAGCAAGGTCTCAGCGCCTGGGGTCAGACAAAAATACACGCTGTAATAATGAAGACGAGAGTGCCTCAAAGCAGGTTGCAGCTTCTCAATACTAGGTAGTCACAGAAAGACCCCACACAGTTGGAGTTAGGGAAGATGGCCTTCAGCTAGACAGTACAGTGGTACCTCGGGTTAAGAACTTAATTCGTTCTGGAGGTCTGTTCTTAACCTGAAACTGTTCTTAACCTGAAGCACCACTTTAGCTAATGGGGCCTCCTGCTGCTGCCGCGCCGCCAGAGCACAATTTCTGTTCTCATCCTGAAGCAAAGTTCTTAACCCGAAGTACCATTTCTGGGTTAGCAGAGTCTGTAAGCTGAAGCATATGTAAACTGAAACGTATGTAACCCGAGGTACCACTGTAAGGCTTCCAAGCAGCCTTGGTGCTGAAATGTGTCTTGTGTTTGTTTTTCAAAAAAAAGAAAGAAAAGAAGCTGGCTTCTAGAAACTCACACCAACACTTTTGCATCATAAACAGTACCGGCAAATGGCAGTTTTCTGTGAAAAACAAACCAAAGTTACAAATCCCAAGGATTTGTCCCAGGACAGCTGTGGTTAGTATTTGAATGCTGATATGAGATCAGGGTTGGCCCCTCCTGTTTTGCCTGCCACCTCGCTCCCCGGAGGGATCTGTGCGATCTTATAGGGCTCTTGTGAGATCTCGCTTGAACCAGAAAGCCATAGCTGTTCAACCCCAGTAAGGGAAGGTGGGTGGCAGACTTCTCCTCACTTAGACTGGAGGAAGATTCCTCCCATCACAAATGGTGCAAACTGAATCAGCTTACCTCTGTAGTCAGTGCACAGCTTCCCCACACAGGAATGGGCGGCACATTTCCAAAACACCTGAAGTGAATTTTTGAGAAGCTTACTCTTAAACTTTTGCAAAAGGGGAAAAAAATCTAATTACTATATCCAAAAGTGTTTTTGACCCTTTGCAGTAAAACAAGGAAACCACAGCAGCAGAGGAAAGGGACAGATTTTTCCAACAGCTGTCTAACATTTCTGTCAGCGTTGACACGAAATACATTTCAAAGCCTCAGAAAATCATCAGAACATTTAGAGCCCAGTGATGACAATTTTCAATCTCCAGTTGCAAATTTGGAATGGCTTTCAGTATTTCAGTATGAGCTTTTCAAATGAACATCTGGCAGCATATTTTTTTTTGTACGAAAGAAAGACTGAATGAAAACATCCCCCAAATATAGAAACTACCTGTCTAGTTATTTTCTCAGTTCAGATACAGAGGCAGATGTTTTGGAAGAGTTTAATATAAATCTATTTTGATGTTTGCCTTTCTTAGAAAATGTTATTTATTTATTGGTGTGTGAGAAGTTCTGAGCTGCTACTCCCAGCCACATGGCTTTAACCAGCCTCTCTTGTTTTAGACAAGAACGGAGCCTGAAAATAACCTATACCAATAGTTTAGGAACTTTTACCATTTAGTCACCAAGCTATAGTTTACTGCCTGTGCAACTTTTTTATGACCGCTGCCTAGAAAAGCACATGAATCTGGCCTTTGGATAGTTTGTAAGCAAACCATTTTATAAGATACCAAATATATGGTCTTTTTCTATCCTAGGTGAAGTGGGAAACTTTGGAAGGAGCTTTTTAAAGAGGACATTTTGGAATTCACCAGAAAGGGCACACTTTAAGGTGTTACAGCCTATATTTCCACACTTTTCTTTCCTGTGTGTTTTGCCACGTTAAATCTCTGCTGAAGTTCTCTCACCCAAGAGTACTTGCTCCAAACTCCCATCTTGGCTTTCAGTGAATTTTTCCCACACCTCGCAGGGCTGTTGTGAGGATTAAATGAGGAGGGAGAGAGACATCTATGCCACTTTTAGCTCCTTGGAGAAAAAGGTGGGCACTTTAAATTAAGGGGCACTTGCTTCTCCATGAAGGTGGTGCTAGATACTGAGATAGTGCTACAATACCTATATAAAGCTCAATCTCAGAGTAAAGGTAAAGGTAAAGAGACCCCTGACCATTAGGTCCAGTCATGGCCGACTCTGGGGTTGCGGCGCTCATCTCACTTTATTGGCCAAGGGAGCCAGCGTACAGCTTTCGGGTCATGTGGCCGCATGACTAAGCCGCTTCTGGCAAACCAGAGCAGCGCAGGGAAACGCCGTTTACCTTCCCACTGGAGTGGTACCTATTTATCTACTTGCACTTTTGACATGCTTTCAAACTGCTAGGTTGGCAGGAGTAGGGACTGAGCAACGGGAGCTCACCCCGTTGAGGGGATTTGAACCGCCAACCTTCTGATTGGCAAGCCCTAGGCTCAGTGGTTTAGACCACAGCACCACCCGTGGCTGCTGCTAAAGCAACAACTGAGCCTTGTCTCTGGGAAACTAACAGCCCTGCCTTTGCACATCTATGTAAATCCTACTGAGTTTGATGTAACTCACTCCTAGGCAAATGCTGAACATGGTGTGCCTTTCTTCTGAGCAGATATGCATAAGACCATACTTAGAGGGGCAGGATCTTGTAAACCACAAATTTGAAATTGGCCGTCAAGCCAAGCCAAAAATTGTGCGGCCCTGCATAACTCACTTTTTAAAATGCGGATAGACTTGTGCCAGGACTGGCAGTGGAGGTGGTGGTAAATACTCTTTCCCTCTCCTTTAGAACAAAGCTTTGCTTTGTGACTAATTTTGGGAATCTTGTACCATGCACTGTTGCTTAAAATGTATATTTTATTAACGGGGAAATATGCATTCTTCAATTTACTTGAACAAGAACAATCAAAGAAGGAGCTGCATGAAAGGAGATCTTTGTCTTTTCGGGTAGATATGTTTAAGCCGCAGACAGCCAATTATCAGCAAAATGAATGGCTGCCTTTAATGGAAATTGTTTGCTTTACTATTTAAGATGGTGTTGCAAAATCCATGTTTCATTCATTCTCCACATAACCTGCTAGATTAGGACTTTACTGCATTGCCCCAATTCATAGATAAGGAATGTGGCAGTTCACACAAGGGTTTTTCCCCCTTCGATATGCAAGCAGTCTCAACTGTTCATGCATTTGCATGAATAATTTAATTTGCGAGCTGTCAGATACAGCTGACAGCAATTCCCATGATCAAAGCATCTGAAAATGAGTTGCTGTGATCGTGCAAATTATTGCCTGTATCCTGGTTCATATGTTGTTCAAATGAGCGTTTGTCTGAGAATGGTCAAAATATGAGAAGGTTTGTGTGAATATGCAGAACACCAAATCCAGCATATTCATAAATGCAGTCAGTTTGACTACTCTAATTTGGTATATCATTACCACCATCATCATTATTGTCAACTGCCTTGAGGATTTGGAAATACTATTTGGTCAATGGCTTTAAGGGCATGTGTTAGCCCAGAAAGGCGTAATAAAAATAAAATAAAATAATGTGTCAATATGTATCAAACAAAGCCATTTCCCTTCCCGGGGAAACGAAGTTGCGGGCTGGTCATGAGCTCATCCCATGTGCGGGGGGCGTGGCTAGCCCCCGCATCATAGGGAGTCTCCAGCTGTGTCTCCCTTAGGCTGACCAATCAGTTCAACCAGGGGGCGTGGCTTGCTCCATTTAAGCAGCCCGTGACCAGGGACTCACCTGGCAGTTAGGCATTGGAGTATGCGGCTGGAGGTGTTGGGAGGTAGTGGCCATCACCTACCCCTCCTATTTCAAGGGTATTCCGTTAAAGGAATCCGAGGGGCATGGTCTCTGTCCGAAGCCCAGGCAGGGGCTATGGCTATGGCATGACCCCTATCGGTGTCCCTGGGGGAGATCCTAGTTGATGTGCATCAACAGGGCTCCCCCTACTGATGGTTAACCCTTCTGAGACTTCCTGCAGGCGGGCAGGAGTCAGATATAGTTGGTTTGGGTCCAATGCCTAAGCCAATACCACTCACATTCTGCAACCAATAAAGCTGTGGCCTTTTTGAGTCCATTAACCTAAAATACTGGTGTCAAGTGTCTTTATTCCAACAAAGGGGACCTTGCCATGCAAAACATTTTATCTGAACCTGTCCTGGGTAGCGGTGACTTGTTGCAACTACCTAGCTGATTCATGGATGGGGCTATTGAACAAGTATTCCCCTCATTTCCAGACTGAAAGTCCTCTGGCCAACCAGAATTTTAGAAAGATGGATGAGCAGAGCTTCCCACACAGTCAGAATTATTCCCATTTTACAGAGATCATGGGTCACACTGTCCTTGAGATTACACATGCGCATAGCCCCAAAAGGCAAAAGAGCAACATGGGGTCCTTAGGTCAGAGATAGGGAGCCTGTAGCCCTCCAGAGGCTGTTGGACAAATGAAATGAATTTGGATATGCAGAAGATATTTAAAAATAAATTTAAGGAACTGCACAAAAAGGGGGAAGGAAGTCAAACTCTGAAATGTTAAATTGATTCTAAAACTAATGAAATGTATAAACTTGAAAGTATAAAGAAAAACTTAAAAAAGAAGAAGACTCTCATTTTGTCTGTCTCGAATATTCCAACAATTCAGCTTCATTAAATGACCAAGGCTTCTAGTATTCTGAGAGGGAGAACAACTTCTTTGCAACCCAAACCAGAGCTGTTTTGGTAGATGGAGAGGTCTACTGCTTTCCTTATACACCTCGAAATATAATGTCAGTGTTTGGAAGCATTAATGCCGAGACTATACCAAAGATCAGGAATAGTTGGCTATGGCTTCAAGATCATCTGCAGTATACACTGGTAGAATGGAACTATCAGCGAAACAGCACCTCACAAACAAGGTATTTTCCCTTATTTTTAGTTGGGTTGTTTTTTTAAGGTTTGTTGTTGATGATAAGTGACAGAGTTTTTTGTCTGTTCTGAATTAGATGTATATTCTGCAGCCCAGCTCATCAGTTACCCTCACTCAGCATGGCTAGGAAAAGACAAAAGAGTCTCTGCAGACTAGAAGTTAAAATGCGGGTCTGATTGACACCATCTGTGGTAAAGAATGGCTCGAATGAGTTCTCATCAGCACTCTTGCCATCGTTTCTTTGGAATAATGCTGGATAAAGTTAGCAATTTTGGGGAGGGGAGGGGAGTATTTAAGGCAAAATTCACAGAATCCCCTTTCTTGATCAAACAACATTCCATCAGCATCCATATCCCATTCCTAGCACAAAACTGAACTTACGATAGATCTTATGATAAAGCACATGATCGTTGCTTGTTTCATTTGCTGCAGTGTTCTGAAAAGCATGAAAACCTCTCCAGTTCCTCCACAAATATTAAATATCTCAAAGAATACTCTGTTCAGATTTCTGTAGATAAGCATCCACTTAGAAAAATGAAGCTTGATAGGTATTTAGCCATTGTTCTCACATTTGGTCCCATCATCTTTATCCTTGGAAGGAGGAATAGGTTCACGACACTTGGGCAATGTGGTAGCTGAGATCTCAAAGTCCTGCTGTTCCCTTCACAAAAGGAAACTGACAAGACTTTGAAATACCTTGTGGATCATTTCATTCAAAATACACTTCACACATGTGAAAAGTATGATTCCTCAGAGCCCTTCTGAAATCTGTTTATTCAATCGGTTCTGAACTATTGAGAGTTTCATTGACATGTGTTGTCTGTAAGGCAACTGACAATAGTCTCATTGAGCAAGTTGGGTCTGGTGGCATCATCTCCCACAGCAAAAATGACTGAGCTATGCATCATCTAGCTTGGAACATGCTGAAACAGATAGGATAGATGATAAGAAGAAGAAGCAACATTTGATTTCTTGTTGGTTCAAAGAAACCAGATCCCGTTACAAACAGAAAGACTGGACATGCTGAAATAAGTATTACTGAATTGGGGGGGGGGAGATTGTACCAGATGATACCATAAATTAATTTAACTAGAAAGAGCCATTTTTTAAAAAGCTGGTATAAACCACAAGACAGAAGACTTAAAATGCAGAGGAATTAGCCCATATATGTCCTTGGACATCAGAAATATTCATTCCTGGAAAATTGTGTGTTGGATGAATCTCCTTAATAATACAACATTTTATTGGGGGAAGAAACCTACAAAAAAGCGTAATAGAACAAACCCCTTGACCCTTTATTGGTTACACCACATAACTAGCATTCCAGGTTATGATATTTTAAAAAGCAGATCTATAGTAGTTGTTTCATATATGGAGCTTTCCAGGCAAAGGGAATAGCACCCTCTTTGGGTTATGAAGACCAAAAAAGACCAGCAACCTCTACTCTGATTGGTGAGTAGTGACCACACCTAAGGCCTTTTGCTTACTCATGCAAATGAAGCAGGCTGATAAATGTGGCCTGCCAATTTCTTCTTTTGTTGCTTCTGAGACTTGTCGCCTGATATCAAGTATTCCACCTGTATCCCTAAATCTCATCTGTCTGATCTTAGCATCCAATAAGTCTCTGGCTTTGGTATCCTGTTTTTCTAACTCCTCATCTATTTCCCTACCTGTCTGTGTTTCCTGGAACTGCTGCAATGCCTGACATTATCCTCATGCTCCCTACCTTGCAGATTGGATCAACGCATGCTCCCTCATGCCTTGCTTCTGGACTTTTCTTACTGGCCTGGAAATGCCAGAAGGGGCTCACAGCACACAATCTGACCTATGCCTTACGTTTCAGAACCTGGTGCTGCAAAGGCAAGTTACGTTCTGGTGAGTGCAGAGAAGAAACGCAGAAGCAATTTGCTTATGGCAAGTCCTATTGGTGTACATACATTCAGCAAATTTAGCTACATATAATTTATAGCATGGTAATGTCTACTTACCTTCCCGCCAGAGCGGTACCTATTTATCTACTTGCACTTTGAGGTGCTTTCGAACTGCTAGGTTGGCAGGAGCAGGGACCGAGCAACGGGAGCTCACCCCATCGCGGAGATTCGAACCGCCAACCTTCTGATCGGCAAGTCCTAGGCTCTGTGGTTTAACCCACAGCGCCGTATGCTGCTCTGGTTTGCCAGAAGCAGCTTAGTCATGCTGGCCACGTGACCGGGAAGCTGTACGCCGGCTCCCTCGGCCAATAAAGCGAGATGAGCGCCACAACCCCAGAGTCGGCCACGACTGGACCTAATGGTCAGGGGTCCCTTTACTTTACACCTTTAATGTCTACTTACTAGCTCAATTCCTATGGTGTCGCTAGAGTTAAGTGGGCAGATTATTCTACTGCTTTGTAAGGTCCAAATATATTCATAGCAGCACTTAATAGTTGGGTCAAAAGGACAAAGGCCATGGAGAATCTCCCGTTGTATGAGAGTTTTTGGTATTTCTGATACTGACAGACAGATGACAGGCGCCTCTAGACAGCTGCTATTTTGTGAGAGAGATTCAAGCACACACTGGAATGTTAGTCTTATGCATTTAAAGTGGATCAAAGTGTTATGTTGCTCTAGTGCAACAAATCCACTTAAAAACAAAAAAACAGACTTTTTGCTGTTAGGAAAGTGACAGGAAAACATACTGAAAAGCGTGGGATGAACAAATGATTGATGGGAAGATGTGCAAACACTCCGCAAGCAAATAAGAATGAATGCTAATTGTCGTATAACCACCCTCTAAACAAATAAGACACGGGACGCGGGTGGCGCTGTGGGTAAAACCTCAGCGACTAGGACTTGCCGATCACATGGTCGGCAGTTCAAATCCCCGCGGCGGGGTGCGCTCCCGTTGCTCGGTCCCAGCGCCTGCCAACCTAGCAGTTCGAAAGCACCCCCAGGTGCAAGTAGATAAATAGGTACCGCTTTATAGCGGGAAGGTAAACGGCGTTTCCGTGTGCTGCGCTGGTGCTGACTCACCAGAGCAGCTTCGTCACGCTGGCCACGTGACCCGGAAGTGTCTCTGGACAGCGCTGGCTCCCGGCCTCTAGAGTGAGATGAGCGCACAACCCTAGAGTCTGTCAAGACTGGCCCGTACCGGCAGGGGTACCTTTACCTTTACCTTTAAACAAATAAGAACTAATACTCAAAAACAATTGGACGTAATCTAACCACTGCATATACTTTGTGCATGTGAATCTGGATGAATGCTCAATAAGCAGGTCGTCCGGAGGAGCCACATGGTATTAAAATCCCAAGTTACTTTATTACTGCCACTTGAGGGCTGGAGCAAGTGATGCTCTTTTTGGCTGTAGCACATATGGAGGTAGCATGCCACTGGGAGACAGAGAGGTGATAAACCTTGCAGGACTGGTTTTCATACGTTTGACTGGCAATATTGTCAGAACAATTGACACACCAGAAGGCAAGAGATGGAGGGAAAGAGGATAAATTTGTGGAGGACAGGTCCCCCCTTTTCTTATTTATAGGGGAGGAGGGGGTGTTAACCACCAGTTACACAGGTTTGTTTGGGAGAGATTTATTGAGTGTTCAGACCTCATGGCTTTCACTTGTGGGGTGACTCAGGGCTCTGTCCTCTCCCCCATGCTTTTTAACCTCTATATGAAGCTACTGGGAGCGATCATCAGGGGATTTGGGCTGGGCGTCCACCACTATGCAGATGATACCCAGCTCTATCTCTCCTTTAAATCGGAACCAGTGAAGGCGGTGAAGGTCCTGTGTGAGTGCCTGGAGGTGGTTAGAGGATGGATGGTGGCTAACAGATTGAAGTTGAATCCCCACAAGACAAAAGTACTTTTCTTGGGGGACAGGGGGCTGGTGAGTGTAGGGAACTTACTGGTCCTGAATGGGGTAACTCTGCCCCTGAAGGACCAGATGTGGAGCCTGGGAGTTATTTTGGACTCACAGCTGTCCATGGAGGCACAGGTTAATTCTGTGTCCTGGATGGCTTTTACCAGCTCCACCTGGTACGCAGACTAAGACCCTACCTGCCGGCAGACTGTCTCGCCAGAGTGGTGCATGCTCTAGTTATCTCCCACTTGGACTACTGCAATGTGCTCTACGTGGGGCTACCTTTGAAGGTGACCCAGAAACTGCAATTAATCCAGAATGTGGCAGCTAGACTGGTGACTGGGAGTGGCCATTGAGACCATATAACACCGGTCCTAAAGGATCTTCACTGGCTCCCAGTACATTTCCGAGCACAATTCAAAGTGTTGGTACTGACCTTTAAAGCCCTAAATGGCCTCGGCCCAGTATACCTGAAGGAGCGTCTCCACCCCCATCATTCAGCCCGGACACCGAGGTCCAGCTCTGAGGCA
The DNA here is from genome assembly GCF_964188305.1 of Podarcis bocagei. Lineage (NCBI taxonomy): Eukaryota > Metazoa > Chordata > Lepidosauria > Squamata > Lacertidae > Podarcis > Podarcis bocagei. Next base: position 24,857,188 of record NC_138137.1, read on the forward strand.
GTTCTGGCATTCCCTCCCTGCGAGAAGTGAGGTTACAGGGAACCAGGCAGAGGGCCTTCTCAGTAGTGGCACCCGCCCTGTGGAATGCCCTCCCATCAGATGTCAAAGAAATAAATGGCTATCTGACTTTTAGAAGACATCTGAAGGCAGCCCTGTTTCGGGAAATTTTTAATGTTTGATGTTTTATCGTGTTTTTAATATTCTGTTGGGAGCTGCCCAGAGTGACTGGGGAAACCCAGCCAGTTGGGCGGGGTATAAATAATAAATTATTGTGATGATGGTGATGATGATGCTTCTCTTGGATTGGTTGGTGGTACATTGCCCTGTTTTATTATTTTTTATATTTTGTTGGAAGCCTCCCAGAGTGCCATTCTTCTTCTTCTTCTTCTTCTTCTTCTTCTTCTTCTTCTTCTTCTTCTTCTTCTTCTTCTTCTTCTTCCCTGGCCATTGGCCATGCTGGCTATTATCTTGGCTATCCCTGACTTAGAGCAATAAACACTCTGTTTTCCTGCATGGGTTTCTATGTGTGCATGCTAAGCCTGATGCTGAGTACTGGATAAATTTGTCTCACTGAAGCAACTGTGACATTTGAGCTAAATATACCCAATAATTAATATGATTGTCTTGAAACCTTGACCAACCCCTGAACACAACAATCCCAGGAATTTTGAAGAACTCCCAGGCTGAAATATAGTACCAAAAAACCTGTATGAACACTTTGTTAAATGCACAGATTTAACCCTGCTGTTTTGCTCCTAATCATTATTAATTGCCTCCAGTGGTGGACATTAATTTCCCTATTGCAGCAACATGCATCTTGAGTTTGGGCATATCCTAATATATCAAGTGGGACAGGTGATATAATTCAGCTGGTCACAGCTGGAAAGAAGACAGCCACCCACATGCAGGCAGTCTGTCAGCCTTAGTTACGCAGCAGACACCACCGCAGCTTCCATAGCAACGTGGTACATTCATCTCTGGGGAGAACTTTACAAGAAGTATAGCCATTTGGCTCATCCTATTTAATCTGTTATTGTCTTAGCAGCCAGAAGAAGTCTTTTCGTCCAAACGTTCACTTGGAATTGTTTGGAAAGAAGAGAATTTAGATGTGGCTGGCGGTTTTGTTGTACCTTTACATGGACTGTAGTGGGGTAAGGAGTTTGCATGACTCCCAAAGCCAATGGATAATGAGCTGTTAGGCCTTGGCTGACTGACAGTGAGGGGAACCAAACAACAGTTGTGCACATCTGTAGGTTTTCCAACCTTTAAAAACACACAACAAAAAAACCATGAAACTTTGAAGGCAACCATCAAGAAGCAACCACTTTACCATTGCCATTCTTCCACTTGTCTTTTCCCCATTCAGCTCTTCCACTCCTGTTGATAACGGCCTTTGACACTGAGATTATCTTTTTATAAAGCAAAGTCTTAGGGCATCTAGATCTTGTGGGATAACTAGAGATTTATAGATTCTCATACAACCAACATGCTTAAGTCTAATTAATGCATTTAGGGGTTGATACCATAGGGAAAGGTATCCTACTAGGCTTAGCTATTCCACTTCTGCTCACCTTTGGAGGAACAAGGTCATCAAGACTTGGTTCTCCCCCAGTCTACCTGTGAACTTCAGCATGTGGTTTGAGCTGGTTGCTCCAGCTCAACCACATGTGTTTTACAAGCCTCTCTTGAGTTCCTATACCAATGATTTAGGAACTTTTACCACTTTGTAACTAAGCTAAGTTTTACTTTTCTCACTGACGTATGGAAATGCACATGAACCTGACCTTTGACAAATTTGTAAGTTAACAATTTTTTAACTTACCAAATGTGTGGTATTTTTCTTAAGCTGGTGGAAGAAGGAAACTTTGGAAAGGAACTTTTTAATGTGACATTTTGGAACTCCGAGGGGCACATTTTAAAGGTTTTTACGACCTATATTTCCACTCTTTACTTTGCTGTATGTTTTGTGATTGTGATTTAATTCTGTACTAGGGTGCACTCACCAAAGCGTACGTGCTCCACACTTAGTTCTTGGCATCTAGGAATTCTCTTTCATTCCTATATATATATATCTATATATATCCATCCATCAATCTATAGGCATCTCTGCCTTTGCATGACCCTCCCCTCTCCCTGCCCCACTTCCTTATGTTAGCCATAGCTCTGAAAGGAGGGTTCATATTTTGGAATTCTTGAAAAGGTCAGAATTGGTTGCTTTATTTTCAGTCCCCTCGAAATTATTCCTTACCAAGCTCCATGCACGATAGCATGAATCCTAATTAGATTTTCAAGGTTACAGTTAGCTTCTTATAGGAAGCCCCCTCCCCCACTGAGACAACATACTGTCAAAGCAAATTATCTGGCAATGTACAGTGGAGCTTACATTAGCAACAGTTCCTCCTTGATTTTTGTTTTCATAGAATCATCGGCTTTAAGAGGATCTCAAGGGTAATCTAGTCCAAGCCCTGCGATGGCACTTCTCACTAAATTTCAAGCCGCCTTGAAAACCTTGCTCCACTCTTTAGAAGAGTTTGCATGTTCACAGGAATTACTTGTTCTGCTGCTGGGGGACAATGGAACGCTCTATGGAACATAACCCACACAAGTGTACATTGGTGAACCCTGGTTCTTTTCGGGGTACAAGTGTGACCCCGAAAGACAGGAAAGGCACACAGAAGCTCTCCAGTCTACAATTGTGTGCTTGTGACCTCAGTCAAAGGAATAGAGGGAGCTCCCTCTATATTGATCCTGGCCAATTCAAATGCATGCATGTTAAACAAGTACACACCAGTTTGACTGGAAAGAAGGACTGCTCCGGAGGCTTCAGTTTAAGCACCCAATGGAACGGGTGGGGGAAAGGAGTTAATTGGACCCTCCCACCTGCCATAACCCACCATGTTCTGTCTGCTGCCTGGAGCTGGTACCTTTCCCAGGAAAATCAGAGGCTCACTATGTCAGGTTCCTATTGGAAGACCAGACAAATGCTAGAACATTTGCAGAGGCAAAGTGTTTATCGGTGGTTGCAAAAACCAATGATCCCTATATTCTGAACAAAATACTTGTTTAAACTGGAGGTAGGCTGTATGAATTGTGTATTGCTTTGTAACGATTTGTTGGGTCTCTGGGCCGTAATAAAGATTGTTGTTGTTGTTTTCCTAGGACGTGAGCCTGGCTGGAGTGGGGTAGGGGACATCTTTAAGCAGCAGAACACAGGGGAGGGGACAAGGTTTTGTTTAGTTTTTTCAATAATTTTTATTTGGTTTCAAAATAAACTTATAACAAAATCAATTAAAAGTCCATATAAAGAGATTGCTCTGCAACTCAAGACTTCCCCATCCTCTCCATGGCTCCTACTTACAACTGCATATCAATCCGTTATCCACATTTTTTATCCGTCTGAATTTATCCATAGTCCTTGTTACCTTACAAGTGAGATTAAAATCCTGCTAATGTTTTCATCTGCTTACTAAAGTTCTTGTCCTCTTGGTTTTGTCCCCATCCCCGGCTACCAGCCATGCAACATCACCAGGACTGGGTTTAGGTTTCATAAGTCCCTAAACTACTGAAGGTAATGGGGCCCTTTATATGTCCAGCTGCCCTTTGTCAACAACAAATTGTCTCTTTTTTGTGTTGAATATATGCTATATGGTAATTTATGGACCTAATAGGTATCTAATGCCATTTGCTCATAACATTTGCAACCAGTCTATGCAGAATGTAGGCACCCAATATTTAGAAATGGGCAAACCAGTGATATTTGAGGGAGCAGGCTAGCAGGCGGGGCCCATGACTTACATATGGGATCGATATGGGATCGAGGGGGCAACTCCCATCTCTTGCGGGGGTGCAATTAGTGCCAGCACCGTCCGTTAAGAGTTTGGGTGTAATCTTCGATACCTCCCTCTCTATGGAGGCGCAGATTACAGCTATAACAAAGGCGGCATTTTTCCATCTCCGCCAAGCTAAGCAGTTGGCCCCTTATCTCTCTCGCCCTGACCTAGCCACTGTGATCCATGCGACGGTCACCTCCAGACTGGATTATTGTAACTCGCTCTACGTGGGGCTGCCCTTGAGACTGACCCAGAAACTCCAGCGGGTGCAGAATGCCGCGGCAAGACTCCTTATGGGGTCTTCGCTGCGGGATCACATTCATCCGGTGCTATACCAGCTGCACTGGCTCCCGGTGGAGTACAGGATCAGGTTTAAGGTGCTGGTTTTAACCTTTAAAGCCCTATACGGCCTAGGACCCTCGTACCTACGGGACCGCCTCTCCTGGTATGCCCCACAGAGAAACCTACGGTCTGCAAATAATAACACCCTCAGGGTCCCAGGCCTCAGAGAGGTTAGGCTGGCCTCAACTAGAGCCAGGGCCTTCTCGGCTGCGGCTCCAACCTGGTGGAATGCTCTGTCACAAGAGACTAGGGCCCTGCGGGACCTGACATCTTTCCGCAGGGCCTGCAAGACAGAGTTGTTCCGCCAGGCCTTTGGTCAGGGCGCAGCCTGACTCCCTCCTCTGGCAACCTGCACAGAATTTTGTTTAATCGGTTGCCATCAATTTGATTTTAACTAATTTTATAATGAAATATTTTTAGAATGTGTTATTATTTGATTGTTTATTTGATTGTTGTTAGCCGCCCTGAGCCCGGCTCTGCTGGGGAGGGCGGGATATAAATAAAATTTATTATTATTATTATTATTATTATTACATCACAGGAGCCTACACAACACAAAACACTGTTGATGTATGTAGGTTTTATTGTATTTGTTTTTTATCTTATATTTTGGAAATGTACATCCAGTTGTTTTTTCCTTTGATTTTTTGGGGCCCCCAAGAGAGTGGGGCCCTAAGCTATAGCTTGTTTAGCTTATACGTAAATCTGGCACTGAACATCACTGTGGCGTGTGCGCCTCTACATAGAATTTTGGTGGGGCCCGGTCCCTTCTTTGAAAATTTGTGGGTCCCCATGGCCCCACATAGATGACGCCTATGTTTTGGGGTATACACTGTGGTCTCTTTTGGATGGAGCACTAAACTTCGGTTTAGCATTATGCACAGTTGCGCCGCCACCAGCAGCAAATCTCACAATCCTTCCTCTGACAGAGTCATGAAATCAGGAGCTTTTAAACTAATCAGACTTGTTGCATCCAAATGTGGATGGAAGTTTGGTTTGTTTGCATTATAGCCTGTTAAATTATAGTTAGAATCAAACAATGTTTTATAATATAGGCTTGTTTTCAAACCAGGGTTTTTTTAAAAGGGAAATTTAGAACTGCCCAGTGACGCACAATTATAATTTATGTGAGGAGCATGCACTACTACAACACAAATTTCCTGGAATTTTCATTGTGTGTGCATATTGCTCAAAAGTCCTCGGAAAGCCAGGAAGCGTTTGGTGCTAGGACAGATTTGCCAGCAGTGCATTTGCTTAAGAAAAACAATTCTGATTTTTCTGCAACCTCTGTCATGGACTCTCATCAGACTTTGCTGTTGCTTTCTAGGCAAAAAGAAAATAAAAGAAAATGTTTAGGTTAAACCTGCCGGTGCTGTTATTACAAATCTCTCTAGTTCTACTAAACAACTTTATTTCAGCTTGACTTGCTGTTTACAGCCTATCAAAAATGGAATCCAGTGTTATGTTCACAATTATTAACACTAGAGGTTGGAAGGGTTTGTTCTAAGAAGGAAACACTGAAACGCAGCAGCAGTAATATGTGGACTTGAGTTTTCAAGTGGCTGTGTACTCTCCTTGTGTTAATTAAACCAGTTCAGCTTAGGAACTAGACATTGATGCAATATGTTGTTTCCATTCCTGGAAATACATTCCCTAAGAGTTAATAAATAATCTAGGAGCGCTAATCTTTTAAAGTCAGCTCGGAGAGATGAAGTCATTTGCTAGCATTGTAAGCAAAAAACAGCAGCTCACTCCCTTCTGCACCGAGAGTTAAAGCTGCAAAAATTATTAGAGGCTTCGTGTTATTTCAGTTGGACATTTGCCTGGGCTGCGTGGACTTTTTAGCATCCCAAATCATCCCAGATTATGCACTCAGACAGGGAAGTGCCTACATTTTAAGATCTCATTCCAGCACAAGCATTTGGGTGTGTCGTTGTCCTCCCCCTTAGAATTGCTCCATTTCCCATCATTTATTTTGATTCAACGGCAGCGCCAGATAGAGAATATTTTTGTTCTAAGGTAATAAAGTATGCTATTGATCATGACATAACTGGTCTAGCAGAAGGAAAAGGGTAAAAAAAGAAGAATCGTAGAGTTGGAAGGGATCTTGACGATAATCTAGTCCAACTCCCTACAGTGCAGGAATGTGCAGCTTCCTGACACGGAGATCAAACCTGCAGCCTTGGAATGATCAGCAACACTGCTTTAACAAAGTACAACCCAGAGCTCTTAAGAGCCTTGTGGGCAACTTTTTTTTTTAACAGTCTCACTTCTTGTAAAGCCCATGGACCTTGGAAAACAGCAAGCTATTAGATCAGAAAAAATAGAGTTGTATCAGGATCGAAAAGCAGAGGGGCCCCATTCTGAATCTGGGGGTTTATTGACAGCTGCGGAGAAAGCCGCTCGGGCGCCTGGGGCAGTGAGCCCAGGGGGCCTCTGGAGTCTGCCTGCCTCTTCCCACTTAGTCTCCCTACAGCTGGGGGGGGGGAGGCAGCAGGCAGACCATTTGGGCAGCACGGAACCTGCGCTTGCCCAAGCCACCGCATCTCTCCCAGGAGAGACGTGTGGCTCAGGCACACTGCAGGCCCCGCAGAAAGTGCTGCCTGGCATTTTGTCACCCCCCTCAGTGGTGACACCCAGGGCACCCCGCACCCACCACACAACCCTTCCTCCGCCCCTGTTTATTGATACTGTGCTTGGGGAGGGAGACTCCTGAATCTCAGAGTTGGGAGTTTAAAGCAGGAACTCCCAGATTGTGAACAGTTTGACGCTGAAAAGCACCAGACCTGAAGTTGACTCCTGCTTAGTTGATGTGTAAAGTCCAGCCAGACTCAAAGTTCTTACTGCCAGAATTAAGGAGATAAATGGATATGGATAAATACTCATATGGATTCTGCTGTAGAGCTCACACAATAGGGAGGGATCCCATTTTTCTGCAGCACACTTAAAGACTATAATTTCCTCATGCAGCCCTGTAATTCATAGTCATTTCTCCAGTGTACTGCGCAATATTTGTCATTGCTTTTGTTTCATAGATTCACGATAAATGGTTTAACGCCCAAGCACATAATGTTTACTACTGATAACATCAATTACATCCACTGTAAATAAACTAAATATTCACGCAAGCTATATATTGTCCTCAGTGTCCTTTGGGGATACAGACAAAAATCTTGAAAATCTTCCTGTCCTAAAAGAACCTTCTGCAATGGGGGTTGTGTACCAAAACTGGACAAGGGAGGCTTTAGTGGGCAGGGGCTAGCGGGAGAGGACTCTACACAAATCAGTCCAGGTAAACACTTCGGCAATTCTCTTTCCATAAAATATTTGCATTCTCCTGCACCATTCTGTTTGCCAAGGGCACAGTTTGATCTGTAATTAATTACTTCTATGCCAGGACTCTGGAGAGTGTTTTGGGAGCCCCTGATCCCTGCTGTGTTAAGCGGCATGGCGTATAAATACTCTAATTGCAGAGAACACAATGAAGAGAAATGATCCCAGAAGCAACAAATGAAGAATTTTGTCCCTCATTAGGCAATTGCGGGCCCAAGGCACTAGTATCATTTCCCCATCACACAAGCCTGCACAGAGTTAGGTTTCGTGGGTTGAAATGTCACACCACCAAGAATGACAGTGCGGGAAGGAAAATGTCTGGATGGGCTGTATTTGACTTTTAGAAGATATCTGAAGGCAGCCTTGTTCAGGGAAGTTTTTAATGGTTGCTGTTTTATTGTGTTTTTAATATTTTGTTGGGAGCTGCCAAGAGCGGCTAAGGCAACCCTGTCAGATGGGCGGTTAATAATAATAAGGGATGTGGGTGGCGCTGTGGTCTAAACCACAGATCCTCTTGGGCTTGCCGATTAGAAGGTTGGTAGTTTGAATCCCCACAACGGGGTGAGTTCCTGTTGCTCTGTCCCAGCTCCTGCCAACCTAGCAGTTTGAAAGCATGCCAGTGCAAGTAGATAAATAGGTACTGCTGGGGCAGGAAGGTAAATGGCATTTCCATGCACTCTGGTTTCTGTCACAGTGTTCCATTGCACCAGAAGTAGTTTAGTCATGCTGGCCACATTACCCGGAAAGCTGTCTGTGGATAAACGCCACTTCCCTCAGCCTGTAAGTGAGATGAGAACTGCAATCCCATAGTCGCCTTTGACTGGACTTAACCGTCCAGGGGTTCTTTCCCTTTTTTACAACAACAACAATTCTAGGAGTAATGGGAAAAGATCAGATGAGACATAGTGTGAAAGTGGTAAGTGGGTAATGCAGTTGAAAATAAATAAGATATAAGATGATAATGATTTCAACACATGGATAGTTGGGACAAAAACATGCACTAGCCAGTATACAAAACCTAGTTCTATTATAATTTCCTGCTTTGGTAGGTGGTGGCGGCCTATTGCTTTAAACAACAATGTTCTATACATGGTAAAGGTAAAAGGACCCCTGACCATTAGGTCCAGTCATGACCGACTCTGGGGTTGCGGCGCTCATCTCGCTTTGTTGGCCCAGAGAGCCGGCATTCAGCTTCCAGGTCATGTGGTCAGCATGACTAAGCCACTTCTGGCGAACCAGAGCAGCGCACAGAAACGCCGTTTACCTTTCCGCTGAAGCGGTACCTATTTATCTACTTGCACTTTGACGTGCTTTCGAACTGCTAGGTTGGCAGGAGCAGGGACTGAGCAATGGGAGCTCAGCCCGTCGTGGGGATTCGAACCGCCGACCTTTTGATCAGCAAGTCCTAGGCTCTGTGGTTTAACCCACAGCGCCACCCTTCTATACATGCATACTGGAGTATAAATAGCTGCCAGAATACTAGGGCTTCACCAGATGGCCTGTTTATTGAGCGTTCACCCTGATTTGCTTGCACAAAGTTTATGCGATGATTAGACTATGGCTGCATTCACACAGGAGTTTATTTCATTTCCCTCACTATTAATTTCTGCATTATATTTGAGCTTTCACACAATGTAAAAGCCACTTCTGGAAGTCTGACAGAATCCAGTGGAAGTTTAGCACTTATTTCCATGTTAATTGCTTCGGGGGAGGGGGGGAATCAGTTTGCAACCCCATTAACCCAGAAGATTACAAGTGTGAAGTGATGAAATTTGGGGTGGTATATTGGCATCAAGTTCTCCCCTGCCATTTTCATGGGTGAATCATGAGGGAACAGGAACATGTATGAGTAGAAAGGGTGGAGGAGTAGCAACGTTGTTCACAGTTGTGTTGTAGATCACGCACACTGGTGCGAATGAAATTTAGCATGATGTGCAGGTACCATGGTTAAAAAGCCACAGTTCCATAGTGCAACGAGTTCTACATTGTGAAAGGAACATTAGAAAAGAGGACAGAAGCTCTAGCATTATAATCAGGAAAACTAATGCAAAATTCCCCACATGTGAATTCATCCTAAGTGTTGTCTTTATTGAAAATTTGTTCTGATTTCTTCATAGGGAGCTTATTTGACAACGAACATTCATCCTGCATTCATCCTGATTTGTTTATATGTCTTACTATTAGCTGCACACTTTTCAATGCATTTCCCCATTACTTTCCTAACTGCAAATAGCGCTTTTTAAAAAGTGGTTTTGTTCAAAACCCTAAGATGTATTTTATATAATTGACTTTTTATTTCTATTCTTTCTGTATCGCATTGTTGTTTTATTGTTATGGCCAATGGCTGATGCAAATAAAGATTCATTCATTCAAGTGGTTTTGGTTGGGCTTTGGAGTACAATTATTGGGCTCTGGAGAAAAGAAAGCAGCAGTTTCAGATAACAAGAAAAGCTTGTTTGGTCCTAGGAAGAGAGAACTACAGTACACCTTATACGGAACCAGATCATTGGTCTATCCAGCTCAGTATTGTCCATATTGAGCAATCTTGGCTCTCCAGGGTTTCAGACAGACCTGCCTGGAGATGCCAGGGACTGAATTTCGGACCTTCTGCATTTAAAGCTGGTGCTCTACTACTCCCTCCATGCTGGACAAGCTAGGATGACGAAAATAAAAGGAGGAGGAATAGGAGCATAGAGGGGACAAGGAAGCCACATAATTGATAACAAACACCAATACATGCTTAACATGGCTTTGAGTTAGCCCTCAGATCCATAAATCCCAAACTGACTCACGGATGTTGAGCATGGAAATGCGAGAAGGGTTGGCAAAGACAGTTTATCTTTTTTATCTTTTTTGTCATCAAAAAGGACTTCATGTTTCACCTACAGTTTTCTTGTAAGCTATTTTCATTTCAGCCGAAGGTCGGGAAGCAAGCTGGAAGCGCCACCCAACCAAACACACGGTCGTATCTGGTTTTGTATTTACCGGTGTCATAAGCTGCCGCCGAACAAAATATTATCTCCCTCTGTCCTTTCAAGAGATGTTATTTAGCGAAGTGAAAAATGACAGCCCTGACAACAAGTGTATGTTAAAATGTCAACAAGCGAAAGATAAGTTTCTGAAGCGTGGCGACGGACAGGCGGTTACATTTAGCAAAATTTCTCACATCATTTTGGAACCTTTGCCGCAACTCCAAAGGTTAGTCCTGCTCTCCTTACTAACATTAATAAATAACCCTCTTCTCTGTTACTAGTGCCATTTAAATCAATAGAAACCATTTTAGAAAACAAGCTTTGACTAAAGCAGGAGGCAGCATCACATTTTCCCCTTCTTACGTTTCCCTACCAGCCTTTCATGGGTAGGCTTTTGGGTTCTTGTTAATGGGACCTTCAAAATGATTGTCGTCTTGCATTTGTGCTGAGCGAAGGCAAGGTCACAGTGGTGCATCCTCGCATCCTCACTAGGGATGGGCAAGTATGTCAAGTCTCTCTGTTTCCCTCTTTCCCCCCCCCCTACATTCCTAGATCAACCTCTTATTTTTTTAAAAGCCATTCATTTAACTGCACCAGCGTTTTCCCTAATATAAACATGCCTGTCTGCGATTTTGCCTAATGCACACAATTCTGCAAAGCAAATTCTGCTAATATAATCCAGGTTGTTGTTGTTTAGTCGTTTAGTCGTGTCCGACTCTTCGTGACCCCATGGACCAGAGCACGCCAGGCACTCCTGTCTTCCACTGCCTCCTGCAGCTTGGTCAAACTCATGCTGGTAGCTTCAAGAACACTGTCCAACCATCTTGTCCTCTGTCGTCCCCTTCTCCTTGTGCCCTCCATCTTTCCCAGCATCAGGGTCTTTTCCAGGGAGTCTTCTCTTCTCATGAGGTGGCCAAAGTACTGGAGCCTCAGCTTCAGGATCTGTCCTTCCAGTGAGCACTCAGTACTGGTTTCCTTAAGAATGGAGAGGTTTGATCTTCTTGCAGTCCATGGGACTCTCTAGAGTCTCTTCCAGCACCGTAATTCAAAAGCATCAATTCTTCGGCGATCAGCCTTCTTTATGGTCCAGCTCTCACTTCCATACCCCACTACTGGGAAATCCATGTTTGTATGTTATTTTTACCAGCATGCCCATTTTGCCCTCTTGTATACACATTACTTGACTAGAGAACTCCTTTCCAAAATTCAGGAGAGTGTGAATCTTGCACAATGGCTGTGTTTCAGTTCTCATTTTGCTTTGGAAAGTACAAATTAGTGGTTGCAGGGTGGAAAATGGGACCACTTGAGCGGCTCCTGCTTTGGATGCCATGTGGCAAGGCTGGCATCAGATTTCAGTGGACCTTTGATATGGTGTCCCCAAAGGGCTCCTGGCCAGCAACAATCTGAGAACCTGACCGGCATTGCTACTGTACCCATTGGCCCCATTACTCTGGTGCTAATGCTGTTGTGGTGCCATCAGCCACCACTAACAGTCACTTCCCTCTGTCTCCCTGAATATGCCTATCCAGTGGGCAGGTGAAAGTGGTGCTTGGAATGGGAGCTGAGGTGGTGCTTGGATAATTCATGGCAGCCGGCAGCCGCCTTGTTTCTCAAAATGAAATTCCCCATGTCAAGCACTGCATTTGGGGCAATCTAAAATGGCAGTTGGCCACACTGGCGCTGAATCCCAGCACCAAGCAGACGAAACCAGGCAGAGGGCCTTCTCAGTAGTGGCACCCGCCCTGTGGAACGCCCTCCCATCAGATGTCAAGGAAATAAACAACTACCTGTCTTTTAGAAAACATCTGAAGCCCTGTATAGGGAAGTTTTTATTGTTTGATATTTTACTGCACTTAATGTGTTTAATTTGTTGGAAGCTGCCCAGAGTTCTAGAGAGGGCACCATGGATGTGTCAGGAGCTAAGCCTACACTCGAGTAGGACCCTAGCAGAGACACATGCCCGACTGGCAATGTTCTCTCCCTCCTGGTTGTTCATTTGGGAGCTTCAAAAGCTTTCTTCTGCCCGAACATCACAGTGACCGATGCCAACAGACATCGGCACACTTAGGGATCCACAGAGTCTTCGCAGCTTGCGTAACAGACCTCAGCAACTCAGCATTTTGGCTAATCTACTTTATTTACATATAAACACACACGGAGCACTGCAACATGGCTCTCTCTCTCTAGCATCAGACAGGAAAGAGAGAGAAAACAAAGGACAATAGTCCCACTTCACGGAACACAGTAACACAAACATCCTGTCTCCGTCACTTCCCACTCTGTGGAGTCAAAACATATACCGTCGTGTGAAAGTCAACAATCCCATGACTGCAATCACGGAGCAGGAATTCTAACAGGATGTTGATGGACCTGTCTGAGCCCTTGGGCCATCAGCAGGTGCACAACCATGCCAACTGTTAATGCTGGTCCTGCCTTGTGTATTGGGGCAGGGCTAGCCAGTGTAAGCCCACTACACCAACACATCATTTCTATATGTGATCAAAATGGATAGAACCAATAACTGTATGTAGTGTGAATCAGTAATGTCTAATCAGAACAGGGGGCCCTAAACTCTTGAAAGCAGTGATGAGTAACCTGTGGACCTTTAGATATTGTTGGATTCCATCAGTCCTAGCCAGTATAACCAATGGTCAGGAATGATGAGAGATGTAGTCCAGCAACATCTGAAGGTCCATGGGTCTACTCTCCACCATCACCACCACTAATATGTCCTTTGTATGTGTTACACACACAAAAGAGACTTTTGTGTAGTCCTTTGTATGTGTTACACACACAAAAGAGACTTTTGGTGACAATCAAAGCATAAGGGCAAAGAGGTCCCAGGGTTCTAGAAGCAAAAATGGATTCAGGAACTCACAGGAGGAAAATATGGAATCCTTTCTGGATCACCATCGGTTCCTGAACTTGAATTTCTCGTGGAGAAGTGTAGAGATGCTGCAATGGGAATGAGGTCCATCTGCAACCAACATAAGGTTGCAGGAACAATAAGATGAGGGGTTGGACCATGTGGCCTTGGTTGGTGTCTGGGAAAATCAAGAAACCGTTTGTGGTCTGTAGACTGTGAATGGACAGGAGGCTGTCTCACAGAATAAGGCCACGGACAAGAAATGAAGTGGTGAAAATGCGATTTGTTTGTTTGTTTTTCCTGCCCAACACCCCCAAGCCTTGGGAATAAATGCATGGTTTTCTGTTACACATCAGATTCAGTCAAAGGCAAAAATCCAATGTACACCATCTGTATAATTTATGTGTAAATAGGATTTAATGGGTGGTTGACACTACTACAGCTCCACTGCAAATGTAGAGAGCACTGGATTATTATTTTTGACACTTTTATGAGGATCAACACAACTTTTTGTTGTGCACAGCACCTCACAGCCCCATTTGTTCCCCGAGTCAGAAAGCAACCCTGGTGTGTAAGTAAATTGCCTTGCTTGTCGGTATTCATAATGCATGCAGGCTCAAGCTGCACACGAGCAAAGAACAATTGGTCGTCAACGTGTCAGCAGTCAAGCAGAACGCATCAACTGCAAATAAAGACATTCCTCTAAAGCAAAACCTGTCCAAGATGAATGCGGTGTTTGTTCTGTGCGACTGTCATAATCTGACTGGTGCCCAGAATTCTGAGATTATTTTAACAATGACATGGCAGGGGATTGAATTTTCCCAGTGACAAGTGCAACCAGGGGGGAACGGAAAGAAACATGCTCCATGTCAGTTCCAAGGAGTAACAGCGCTGCCACAGCAAAGCAGATATTCCCCCATTTTTTGTGCTCAGGATTATACTTTTAATGGTAAAGAATCCTGACCTTTTCAGTCTTTGTGGTTTGGCTATATAGATTCATGTCTGTGCATCCAGGGCCAAAATGCCTTGGCCTTTGATGACGAAGGCCCAAAAAGTTAATGGCAACCGTGGCCGTAAATTCAAATTTATAGCCTGATCAACTACCCCCCCCCCATTCAACTGAAGTCCTTGAAATCAAAATCAATCCTATTCACTTAAGTGGGGTTTAATTTTAGTATCAACAACTTCAATTACATCCATTTAAAACCAAGTAAACTCTAGGTTGTGAAAGACAGGCACCCTTCGTTTCATTAAACCATTGTTGTTATTGCTATAGATCTAATTAGTGATATCACAAAAGTTAGTAATTCCCATGTTTAAAATATTATCCTTGGAATGTTCATTTTCCATACGTGCTCAACACAGCTGCAGCCAATCCTGTTTTGCCTTAGGCAGCGATATGGGAAGGGGCCACCCCTGAGCCCTGCTGAAGCCTTGCTTGCTAGGGTTGTGCAGCGGCTTCTGGTGAGACCCCGCAAGATCTCACAGAACTCTTGCAAGATCTCATAAGACTTCACAGAAAGCCACTGCCACTTCTCCTCACTTCTCCAACAGCAGTAGCAGGGGCAAGCAGGGCACTCACGGAATTCTGCTGCCTGAGGCAGCTGTCTCAGTTCACCTAATGGGTGGGCCGGCCCTGGTTCCACAGCTACCAGGCCAGGAAAAGTATATGAGAAGGGGTGATTTGGCCGGCTGCATGAACTCACATTCACTGGACCAGTTGGGGGCTGGAGGGATTACTTGAAATATACTTAGAAGATCCAGCGCACAGGGCCATAGGACAAATTCCCACGTGTTATGCAAATTTAGAAATCATTACAAGGATCTATTTAAATTTCACAGAGGGTGTAGCAAACAAATGAATTTCTCAAGACTAGAAGACCAGGAGAAAGAATTGGGAACTCAGAGAGAAAAGCAAATACACAACCAGACAAACATACCTTCAACTGCATAGAAATTTTCTCTAAGGCAATGTCATCATGCTCTCCTTGCTACACCCAACTGAACAAGAGGGGCAGGGTTGGAACCATGAACCTGCACTTCCCTCTCCTGAACATCTGGGGCGCTGACTGCAAGATCCAGGGCTCAGGCCTACAGGTTCCCTTACCTACACCAGTAGCTAAGGAGCTTGTGGCCAGGTGTGTTCAGACTCCTTGATGCATCAAGTATGACGGTAAGAATTGCACCTGGAATAAATATGGCTATTTCCAGGCTTGGTTTCACGGTGGCAACGGTTTGGTTTGTGGAGCCCAATTTCATACTGAGTTCATGAAGGATGTCTACCCAATACCAGTTGTAATAGCAATGGATATTTTGGTGCTAATCTCTAAATTTGGAATCACAGAAATGGATGTATCTATTTTCAGTTCAGTCTGTGTTGATTTCACACATGGTGAACAGGAAGTCCATTCTATCACACATTCACAGGCATGCACTTGGGGAAGGGCCATAGCTTGATGGCACAACATCTGCCTTGCATACAGAAGGTCCCAGGTTCAGTCCTCAGCATCTGCAGGAAGGGCTGGAAATGTCACTTGTTGGAAACCCTGGAGAGATGCTGCCAGTCATTTTAGATAATACTGAGCTAGATGTGTAATGATAAAAATCAGTGTATGCGCAATCTATCCAGAAGATATTTGTATTTCGAGGAGTTGGTGATCTAACTCAGTTGCCCTCTTCCTGCCCCCTGTTCCTTCCTTTGCCCTATCTGTTGTTAAGCTCTTTGATGGCTGAGAACAGCCTTTAATGTCCTAGTCCTAATCTGTTGGAAGGAATATTGCTGGGTACCTTCTTTTGATGTTGAACATTGTTTGAAGAAAGTGGGGCATTGGGAGAGGTGGCTAATGAATAATCTGCACGTGGCTAGTAGCGTGTAGCCAGTCAGGCAAGCCACACAAGCTAACAGGCTAGCTAGCTATAAATCAGATGATTTTGTGCCTGAGGCTACCTGGGGGAGTCACTTCGCCACTTCTTGAGGGCTTCCAAGTGGCAGATTGGGGTGCTTGCTTGGTATGTATATATTGCTTGCTGTTTAGAATGAAATCTTAAATCTCCTCACTCACTTGTGTTTTGTATTGCCTCTGAATCTCATTTTAAAAGAACCACTTTGCATTTGGCAAGACAATCAGCTTCTAAGTTCCCATGCATGTGCAGATAGATAGATAGATGGATGGGATGGGTGGATGGATGATAGTAGAAGATAGATAGATGATAGATAGAGATAGATAGATAGATAGATAGATAGATAGATAGATGATAGATAGATAGATAGATAGATAGATAGATAGATAGATATAGATGATAGATAGATATAGATAGCTATAGATAGATGATAGATTAGATAGATAGATGATAGATAGATAGATAGATGATGATAGATAGATGATAGATACTCTACCATCTCCCCACTCTAAGTCTACATGCACACACCCCAAACATCTAAATGGGACCAACTGCTTCAGTTACCCCACCTCCCTCTCGCTCTCTCCTGCTATGCACACCTATAGTCAAGACAGCTTGTTCAAATCAAGTACTTTGATAACAAACAGTGCACCATCCAATTTTTGGGGGGGAGGGGAAATAAATCCAGCACTAAAAAAAAATAATAGGAGATTTCCTATTGGTTTAAAGTAGAATGATACAATTCCACCTCGTATCTGGAACGGATTCAGCCCCTAGTGACTCAGAATTGATTGAGGTAGAAATGCAAGCCTAGCTTGACCTGCTACGTACACTGTCCCCATTTATCCATTCCCCACCCTTCTTTCAAAGAAACATGAGCCTAGAGTATATTGCAGATGGTCCTTCCTATAATAAAATAGTTGGGGATCATTTGCATTTGAGAAATCACAGATGCCCACTTTGCCTTGCAGCAGTATTTGGGGAGAGATGATAGAAACACACTCCAAAAATAAATCTGACTTTTCTGCAGTGCTAGATAACTGACAAGTGTTCGTCCATCTGCCATAGAACAGTCAAACTGTGAATTCATTTGTTTGATATTACTGTGGAATAATTGGCTGTTTTTTTAACCTTGATGCCTTGTTTACATTCTGGCACTCCCTGTGCAACTTTCAGGGCTTATTAGCTCAATGATGTCTGAGAAGCAAATGATTTTTCTCTTACTTTCAGATGAAGATGGAACTAGTGCCATCACTTTTCCACATTCTGTCTGTGCCAAAGGCTCTTTAAACTCACCATTCCTCTCTGCACCCTTACAGGGATGAGTTCAAAATCCACCGGCAAACAACTCTTTGCAATTGCTTTCACAGGTATGTATTCTATGTGTGATCAATACTATGACATGGTCATATGTTCCTGTCTGCACTAAGATGAGGCTATGCTATGCATTCACCCAGACATTAAACTGACAAGCTTCATCTCTGTTGGGTTCTTTTCTACACAAACATGCTAAGGATGAAGAGAAAGATCTCTAGATCTGCACTGACAATCCATACATGGTTCCTTTGTTTACCAATCGCAGTGGCAGAGCAGCTGATGGGTAGCATCCCTGCTATGCCTATCGGAAGTGCCTTGTCTGGAGCGCTTGTTGGTTGTACAGATCAGCAGGGAGCTCCTATGGGATGAAGGAGCACCAAAACTGTGGCAGCAAAATCCAACACAAATGGTTAGTGTTGGAAAAGACGTTGGAGGTCATCTAGCGTAGCAACCAGCTCCTCTTGCAACCCAGACAGATGGCCGTTCAACTTCCGCTTAAATACTTCCAATAAAAGAGAGCCGACCACATCCCAAGCCTGCCACTGTTGGATAGCTCTTCTCATTGCCAAGTTTGCTCATCTTTCACCAAAATATACTTCCTTGCCATTTCCATCTCCAAAGCAAAAGAGAACAAGTCTTCTCCGAGCATGACAACCCTTCCGATGTTTGAAGATAGCTATATTTCCCCTTAATTTTCATTTATCCAGGCTAAAACAAACCCATCTCTTTCAACCATTCTTCACAGGACTCTGTTCCTCATAGGACCCCTCAGCATCCGAGCTCTAATATCAGGCCAGCTGGACATGCACAACTGAGGCTTCATCAGGCTTTGAGAGCTGGACAGAATATATTGAAAGCAGTGTGTTTAGTAATCAAGCACTTTCTTTCAGTTTATTTGGATGCTTGAGCTGAACTGAGACCATGAGCTGGATGATTCATGCCTCTTTCATTTTTCCATTCAATCCATTTTCTCGGGAAAAGAGACATAAGCAGTGAAGCCAATATAGTTTTATTGGATCCAATGCACTGCCACTGAAACAAATATATGTACACCCAGACCACTGCACTTTTATTAAAATAAATAGAATTTAATTCAAACCAGCATTCAATAGACTTTTTTTTAAAAAAAGAAAAGAAAAGCAATGAAATTTAACTCCACCAATACTTCTGCTCATTGTGTTTTCACAATCAGATTCATTTGCTCCACACAATATATATTTATTATAGATAACACATTTCATTAAAAATAAATTTACTGAAACCAAGTTTCCTCTGAATCAACAGCAAGGAATTCTGAGTAAATGTAAGATTAGATCTTGAAAACTGATCCTATGTTTGTTATTGAGGGTGATTATGTATACGAGGAACTAGGAAGGGAGGAGAATTTCATGTGTTCCTCATTTTTAAGTGAACTGACCCCTTTTGAACTTCCTAGATTTATACATGCATTGGAATGTAATTATTCTTCACATTTTGCCCTTCTCCAACTTTTGTGACACAGTTCTTGGTTCAAAATCCACATTTTTGTATGAAATACATAGAGAGATGTGTTCATTAAGATAAAATGTTGAGTGTGCATTTAAATGCAAATATTTGTGAGGATTTCTATTTTAAATTAAAGATTAACACAGAAATGGAACGGACTTTAAATAAACACTTTAGATTGTTAAGGCAAGCCCTTTCCACCACATTCATCAACCACCTAACTCTGGTCACAGCCAAGGGCCTCACCAGAGGTTTGCAACATTCACTGTGCGGGACCTCTAGTTCTTGAGCCCTGTCTATAAAGTTCTGCCAATTGCTCCAGGACACTACTGAGACAACTTGTATGTCCTGCCTCAGCTGCAGGATTGCTAACCATGGTCCTGAAACCCATACCCAGGTCCTTCTCCAAGGAGCTGATTCTGGACTCATCTACACAGCTACAAATAAAATATTTTTAATGTGTTGTAAGGTGCATTATACAAGTGTGACACTAGGTGGGGGCAGTGAGTTATGCAAAATTCAATGTATTTTTTTAAAAAAAATAATTAACCATTTTCACAGCGTTTTTTTATATGCGTGTAGATTCCACCTCTGTCTTGCCTTTCTGTCTTGTCTGGAACTGCTGAGCTGTCCCTTGCTTGCAGATCCTCTGTCTGCAGTCGTGGCAGGAAAGCCCATTGAAATGCTGATGCCAGCATTTGATTGCTACCCATGCCAATCTCCCTGTCAGTTTGTCAGCCTCTTGAAGACTTGATAACGGGGCACTTCCTCTTCCATAGGGGGAACAGCTGCTCCTGCCTCTTCTTCAGCCCCTACCTGTCATGGCACGAATGACACTGGGCCCAATCCACTGGTGATTTCTCCCTCTGCCTCCCCAGGGCAACCCAAGCCCTGTTAAAAGGAATGGGAGCTGAGCACATGAGCACGACAGTCCTAAATCCAGGGCCCGCCTGCAGATGCTCCTCTGGCAAAACAGTTTTGAGTGGGGAAGCTGCTTCCCCTGCCACTCTCCACTAGAGCATTGTCACGACCGCTTCCATCACGGCCTTTCCAAGCCACGGCTTAGCAGCTGCAGCTGCCACTCTTGCTTCTTTCTCCTCTGCCAGCCCGACACAGAGAAGGAGAGGAAGGCCTCTGCTGAGTGATTTTAATTAATACTGATGTTTATCAAGCTGCAGAGGAAGCTACTGCTGCGTGTCGTGTTGGTTTACAAGAAAATGGCATGGCGCTGTCACAGGCTACCCTGTCTTCGTCGTGGATGAAATGTCATGCAAAAGAAATTATATAGCAGGAAACCCAGACAAATGTGAAGATTTACTCCGCCTGTATACTATCTGAACATCAATACAAGAAACATGATTTGGAATAACAGCGGTAGGTTGTTGTGCTACCATATTAAAGGCCAAGTTAAAAACTCAAGCAATGTTGTACCGGGGAATGTCAACACAGGGAGGTACTTCCTTGCAATTTTCCACAGTCAGGCATTCTGAGAAAGGCATTTCCCATCAAATGTGGTGGAATAAAATGCAACGGCAGACGTTGTTTACCTTTTATACATGCAAGCAGCCACAGATAATCCAAAAGCATGGTGTCAGAACCTCTAAAGATAACTACAAATTACAATGAGCCCATTTACAATATTAAGCCCATGCCTGGAGGCAGCTAACTCTACGGTATATCTTGATTAATATTTGAATATGTAGTTTTGTGACAGATATTTTTAAATTTCAATTGCCCTCTACAATTAAAGTGATTCTCTTTGGATATATATGTGTGGACAAAACCCATGCACAGTGATGAAGAGTGGAGCTCTGGTCCTCTGGCTCCCTGTCTGCAGCAATAAAATTTGAATATTGCCTCCTATTTCATATGACACAGGACCATTCATATATATGGAAGCTTGTGTGGTATTGCAGACTGGGGGGCTCTCCACCAAGCTCCCCCAACTCCCACCAGAAAACACTTTACTTGCTCAATCGTGGGCTGAATCAATAAACCATCCCAGCCTCTCTCTCCTAATCTGCACTCCCCCTTTGCACCCCTGTTATCTATCACCTTCACCCCATGTCCATGTCTCCTCCTTTCCCACAACCCCCCTTGCACACAGACCATTCCCATGTTAACCTCCTGCATATTCATTCTTCCACTCATTGTAGCTACTAAGCATGCTTGTCACCTTCTGCTTGTCACCTTAAGTCCCTGCCCTGCTGATCTCACCCTGTTCCTGCCTTTCGTACCTCAGGAATGGTGACGATCTAGTGCAATTATAGTGTGTATATGTGCACACACGTAGAAATTAAAGAGTGGGGTGATCACCACAGGATGCAGCAGATTCCCTAACAATACTAAAATTGTCAGTTTAACTAGGCTATTTCCATACAAATGAAGGTCTTTCTTCACAGCACTGCTATTTAAGCAGTGACTTTTGTTCTAATTATACTTCCTATTGTTTTACTGTTCAGTTATTGCTACTAGAGAACTATGCTCCACTGCAATTTCACATTGTATTGCTTGGAACAAAACGGGCGAAATCCTGAATTGCTTGAAACTACCAGTGCTCCAATCTTTCTTCAGCAGATCGCAGGCACTTGTACAGCAAAGGAAAGGATGAGCTCTCAAAATCCCAGCAGGACACCATCTCAAGGCTTAGCTAGGCAAAACAAGAGAGATCCGTCAATGGATCAATGTACAGCGGAGGCAGAATATAGAGTTTGCATTCAGAAGGTCCCAGGTTCAGTTCCCAAGTAGGGCTGGGAGAGACCCCTGCCTGAAACTCTGGAGAGCTTATGCCAGTCCATGCCAACACTGCCAATCTAGATGGGACCATGATCCAGTTCAGTGCAGCTTCCAGTGTTCCATTGAGAAGTTCTGTCCTCCGTGTCTCTCCCTGTGTCTGCTGTGCTGTTTGAGGTAGCCACCTCACTCTACCTAATGATAGGGCCGGCCCTATTGAAATGGACCCAGTTAAAGGGAATGCAATATGTTACAGTGCAGCTCGGGTGACAGGAGAACCCAAAGCTCATCAATAGGTCACATGCCTTGCATATAGACTCCCAGTTTAAAACCCTGCCATCTCCATTCAAAAGGCTCTTTGACAGCAGACCTGAGACCTTGCAAAATGAAATAGTCTTTTGGAAAAAAACTCTAGAGACAATGTCTAGGCTTAAAACACACTCATACCTTTGACAGAATTGTATTCAAGAGGATATTGAAGTTTCCTTTTGAATTAATGTGCCTGGAAAGTCCAGAGTCCCAAGGTATTGCTAATTTCAATTCATTCTTCTGCCTTTTAATCTAAAATAATCAGCCAAGCACACAAACTCTGGCTTCATTCCTTTCCCCTTTCGAAAGCCAGTGGCGAAAAATGGTCTTGCCTTCGGTCAGTCCAGGAGTGTGCTCTCGTGTGATAGAACTGCTAGATAATTAGCACATGCTACCTTTAATTAGAATGAATGAGTTTGATTATTTAATTTCCAATAAGACAAAATAAATGGTACCTAAATCCATAAATAATGAAGAGCCTTGTGCTGTTTCCCCTGTTATTACTTTTAGTGTTAAGAAGTAGGTCACTTGGTGTGGGCATAAACAAAGAAGATAAATGGCTGGAAGAGGAATGAATTTTCCATAACTTGATTAAAGGATAAGGTTGGCTCCTCGGAGAATGTTGCCGTGCTTAATGATTTTGTTGTTGTAGTTCTTAATGTGTCTAATGTTTGCTGCTTAAGAAAATCAAGAAAAATGTTAAAAGGTTGCTATGTGGGGGAACTGCCGGCAAGGCAAAGATTTGGACCCAATGGAAGGAGAAAGAGTTGTAGGTGCCAGAAGTGGGCTACTTTCAAGATATCCTCGTCTAAACGCTCGTCTGCACTAGCCAGACAAACGTGCCTTTGTTTCACATTTGTTACATGCACACACACAGTATCCTCGTATCTTAATCGAAAGACTATTGCATGTTCCTGGAAGTCCAATTGCTATAGTACTTACTGAGTAGGTTCTACTCAGCGGATTGTGGTTGCATTAGCATTGTATCTACTTACTGGGCATTCTTGTGACATAGTCAGTGTGCCAGGCCCAAAGTTAGGGCTGGGTCATGGGCAGCAGTCATACAGAAGTCAGCAAGCCAGGACCAAGAAAGGACCCAGGAATCAGGAAGTTGGGACCAAAACACATTGAAGGATATAGGAACACTCTACAATTTAGGAAGACCTTGTTGCTTGAACCAGGCTCAACTGGGACAGGAAGCCCTTTATACTCCTTCAGACCCAAAGAGGCTCCAGTTGGATAGGTGGAGTCAGTCCTGAATCCATGTCCTGGAGGTTCTTCACTGATAATGTGGCCCTTTATATACCGTATTTTCCCGTGTATAAAACTAGCCCCCCCCAAAAAAAATGATGTCCAAAATTGGGGGGCATCTTACACACGATCTCCCCCCATTTTCTTAAATTGGAGTCCCTAAAACATGGGGGCGTCTTATAGACAGAAAAATATTATATATATTAAATATATATATATATATATATATATATATATATATATATATATATATGCAGGTTTTGGTGTTTTCGGGTATCTTCCCGTGTAAGAGTTGGGGTGTCTAGGCGACGTTTCGACGAGGTCTCACTCGTCATCTTCAGGCTGGTGCTTTCGGCTTCTTGTTACTAGAACAGAGCAGGATCTCAGTGTTTGAGTTCCTATAAATACTGTTGAGGGGGTGTGGTGTATAGCCTCCAACGTTCTGGGCAGAGAGGAAGTTCCCAGGTTATTGTGCCTTTTCTTCTTTTGTTCATTAATTACTTGAGGGATATCTTGAGTGATTTCTTGAGTGATATTCTGAGTACCACTTAGGAGGGTCATTAGGTGTGGATTAGTTGCTAAAGCTTTCGTGTCTTGACCTCTTGAGCTTGTGAAGAGTTTTTCTGAGTTTTTCTGAGAAGAGTTTTTCTGAGAAGATGGCTGTACTGCACTAATCCACACCTAATGACCCTCCTAAGTGGTACTCAGAATATCACTCAAGAAATCACTCAAGATATCCCTCAAGTAATTAATGAACAAAAGAAGAAAAGGCACAATAACCTGGGAACTTCCTCTCTGCCCAGAACGTTGGAGGCTATACACCACACCCCCTCAACAGTATTTATAGGAACTCAAACACTGAGATCCTGCTCTGTTCTAGTAACAAGAAGCCGAAAGCACCAGCCTGAAGATGACGAGTGAGACCTCGTCGAAACGTCGCCTAGACACCCCAACTCTTACACGGGAAGATACCCGAAAACACCAAAACCTGCATTCCTGTACCCGTGAAAATCTACGAAAGCAAATATATATATATATCTTTTATATATATATATTAAATATATATATAAAAGAAAACCAGTGGGTTCATAGATCACAACCAAAATCATTTTAAAAGGCGTACACTTAACAAATGTGTGTGCACTAGTGTTATAGACATTTCCCTATGTTTGATCAGGATTTTATTTTTAAAAAAATATCTCCTGGGAAAAGACAAATAAGCAGCAGCAGCAACAACAACAACAACAGCAACTTTTACAAGCCTGCAAGACTGCCATCACTGAAAAGTATTAATATTAACTTGATTTCCTTCAGGTCAAGTAAGAAGGAAAGGAGAAATGGGGGGAAACAGTAATTCAGTCTTGATTTCTGCATGCACAATTCTTGTATTAGGTTTTCTAAGCAAGCTAGCAAATGCCAGTTTCTGGCATGCAACTTCTTAGACCTCCTAAGAAATTTGTGGCATGTCTAACAAAAACAAAACAAAAAAGAAGGAAAAATAAATGCAAAGTCTTTCTGAAGTTGGTGTGTGGCTCAGCATGGTTTATCTCCAGCCTATAGCTCTTTCTCTGAATTCAATACTGCAGGAGCAATTTAATGCAAACCCAATTTATGACTTAATGCTCCAGGGACCATAGTGGGAGATTGTTACATTATTCTTTTCTAATCCTATTTGTGTTTTAATTTGCTAAGTCTGTAATGAGGTGCATGCCTTGAATAGATTCAAGATCTTTCACATTGCTTTTGACTTTGTTTAATACAATAGATTGTACAGTTTGTGCTCAGACCCGAGATGCTCAGGTCAGTATTTTCTCTTCATTTTCTACAATGAGAGAGAATAAAATTACAGCATGGAAGTAATTGCATCCATGTTTTCTTGTTTATCACTTAATGGTTTATTTCCTGTTGTAACTCCGCACATTTGATGTCACAAAAATCAATAATAACAGGCATTCTAGAGTGATTACTCTGAAAATATCACTCAGCTCTTATTAATAAAGTGGTTGGATTTACTAGCCAATAATCAACACAAGTCTTATCTCCATTTAATACAGATACACGGAATCCTTATGCTAACATTATAGACAGAATTTCAAAATATGATAAATGTTTGCGCATTGGAATGTTCACTTGTATAAACAATGAAAAGGCCAAACTTCTCATGCTGTTATGCTATAGAATTCAGTGGGGGGGGGCTGGACAATTTTTTCTGGGGGGATGGATGAATTCCTATGCCCCACGAATAACCTAGAGATGCATTTTAAATAAAAGCACACATTCTACTCATGTAAAATCACCAGACAGGCCCCACAAATAACCCAGAGATGCATTTTAAATAAAAGGACACATTCTACTCATGTAAAAACATGCTGATTCCCGGACTGTCTGCAAGCTGGGTTTAGAAGGCGATTGGGCTGGATCTGGCCCCCGGGCCTTAGTTTGCCTACACATGGTTTATGGGCTGAAATTGTCCAAAAGTCCTACATAATTACAGAAGGACTGTTGATATTATCCAGGAGCTTCCTTGGGAGAGTCTGACCCTAAAAGATGGCAAAGAAGAAGAAGAAGAAGAAGAAGAAGAAGAAGAAGAAGAAGAAGAAGAGGAGGAGGAGGAGGAGGAGGAGGAGGAGGAGGAGGAGGAGGAGGAGGAGGAGGAATAAAAAAGATATATTACACAGCTGTCTGGTAACCAAATTCTGCTGTGGCCAAACAGCAGAAGCAACCAATAGTTGCCATCTGGTGGGCAGAACCATGGGACCACCCTCCCAAAATGAGATGGGACAAGGCAGCAGAGAGGTTAGGGCTGCGTGGGTGGACCATCAGGAGCACCAGATTGGCAGCCCAGCCTTGCTGCCACCATCCCTAACTTCACCCAGGCAAGCTACAGCAATGCTGGTGTCAGAAACGTGGTTCTACAGCTCCAGTTGCCACATTTGCTCAAAGGACAAGCTCATCAACAGCTGACATAGCGCAAGTCAAGTGGTAAAGATGTGGACAACTGTGGTCCTGTTCCTTAGGCAACATCTCCTTGAACGTACGCCAACTTTTCCCAACCTGGTGTCCTCCAGATGATATTGGAGTCAGCCATCATGGCCAGTGGTCGGGATGAGGAGAATTGTAGTTTGACAGCACCAGGAGGGCACTAGTTTGGGGAAGGCTGAGGTACACAATCTAAAGGGGGATCCAGAGCAGTGTGACTGGTTCAGTCGCACAGGGTGCAGAACTTCTGGGGCATCGCAGCAGACACCACAACTATGACGTCCAACGGAAGACAGGAGGCGGAGAGCACCCACCAGAATTTGGCATCACACAGGGCACCACTGAAATTTGAGACACTAAGGTCCGCCACTGCACAGTCCTTCAGATTTCAGGGCAGTTCGCAACATAAAAATACAATATAAAAACACAAAATCTCTTATTCAGCTGCCAGTCCATAGGTGTACAGTACAGAGAAATCAAGAATAATTGTTAGAATATGATTAACGAATATCTATTCTTATACCTGTCCTAAAGAAGGACTACTTATATCTTGAGAGCCTCAACCAAGATCCTTGGAAGGTACTTGGAATCATATCCAGTAACAAATACATGTCTCCTTCAAGAATTAACCATTTACTTGCACTTTTATTTGTTTAAGTCACAAATTAAATGAGAGACTATACGTTGTTTTCTGCCAGTGATCCATATACATTAAAGCTAATAAAAGACTCATTTATTAGGGATGCAGTTAACCTTAAAACCAAACACCAACATTTAAGCTATTTGCACCCTTTTCAACGAGTTGGTAGCTGTTAGCTGACCTTTCTTCCAGCACTGGCATATATCAGCCAAAATAATGCTTTAACAGGTTTTAGTACCAGGCTATATGTTCTGTTATAAGGAATAGCAAATGTTTAATCATAAATATTTTAATGGCTTCAGGGATTCATGGTATTCAATGACCGTGTTAAATGATAATAATCACATCTGGTTTATTACTACAGTAATTCAGCTGCTTCTCTTCAGTAGTTATTTTTTATTATATGTGCGGTGCTACTGTCATGGTCATTTATAGCCGTAATATTTTAAAGTGGCTCATTTGTTTGTTTAAGGACAGTTCCACAATATATTTCCATAGGAATACACGTTTTGTACTGTTCTTGCACGCTGGCATTCAAAAATTTATCATAATCCTGTTGCAACAAAAGCAGGCTTGATGGAATTCCTGTGAAAGTCTGGCCTTCGGTCACTGCAGAGTGCAAGACTAGAGACGAACTCACCGACAGCATACAAATCGATATGGATAACTTGACCCAGCAACCCCTACCCTTCACACATGCAAACAAAACTCAATGCAGTCAACTGAAGGCAACCAACCAGGCCCCGGTCTACCCAGTTTCTCTCACTGCCAATGAAAACTAATTACCCATGTGACGCTGACACAAAAATCTTACACGTACACTATGTAAAAGAACGACAGTTTACTGTTCCCCTCTCTCCCCACCTCTCTTCTCCCCCAATCTTATACAGTGGTACCTCAGTTTTTGAGAGTCTCGGAAGCCAAACATTTTGGAACCCGAATGCCGAAAACCCGGAAGTGAATGCTTCTGTTTTCGAACGCGCCTCAGAAGTCAAACGGCTTCCAAGGCACGTTCCTCAATTGAATTTGCTGACTGTCCATTGAGCCTGGGTTGTCAAGGTTGTCAAACGTTTCAGAAGTTGAATGGTCTTACGGAACGGATTAGGTTCAACAACCGAGGTACCACTGTACTGCCCACAACATTAATGTCTCACATCGAACAGAATTGACCTCAAATAAATGAATGAACTATCATAACTGAAGTTAACATGACATTAAAGGCCATTGTGTAAGCTTCTTTCTCCAATTCTGTTTTCCTCTTGGCTCTGATTGGCTGGCTTCCAAAAGGCGAATAACCTGTTTGAGCAAAACTGATGAATGATTCTGAAACATCCTTCACAATGGAGGTATTGATGACTCATTTGGCCTACCGTCCCTTTTTCAGTAAAATAAAAATAAAAATACTCAGTGCCCCGCTAGAAATCTACTGGGGGAGGGGTTGGTGCCACAGCCATTTGCTAAATAGGCAGGCAAGCTGCAATCCACTTTTTGGGCCTGGGTGAAGGATGAAACATATATGAATGGTTTTTCAAAATTTTCTTCTCTTCTTTTTTATGCTTCCACACACACACCCTTATTTTTATTCAATGCCCCCCAATTGCACCCAAGGCTACTACCACCCCTGTAGATTGCTACAGTGCCCCCCCCAGGGGGCGGTATTACCCACTTTGGGAAACACTGATTAAGAGACTAAGCTACTCCATTGTTATTCCATAATTTCTGTGGTGCAGTCTTGATGCTGCAGAAGAAGTCTCAAAGCTCCAGAGCCATGCATGGCATGTCCTGACTTAAGCTGAACTCTTTGCAAAGACTGAAAAATTCAGATCTGGATGACTAATTATCTGGGTTGTGCATCATATCTAGAGAGAACCACGGTGCCTTCATGACTCGATTGCTGCAGATAAATTCTTCAGCAATTTGTCATTTGCTTTGTGGATTTGTCAAAAGCATCACCTTTAATAATGCTGGCACAGTCCTGAAAATGAGGGTTATTAGTTTTCCCTTTTGCTTAAATAAGTAGCTGTCCAGCTGTTAACAGTAGAACAGTACAGGGGTGTAGTTACAGTGTGTGTGTGTGTGTGTGTGTGTGTGTGTGTGTGTGTACGAGAGAGAGAGAGAGAGAGAGAGAGAGAGAGAGAGAGAGAGAGAGAGAGAGAGAGAGAGAATGTGATGGATTTACCACACTTGGGTTCTTCAAAATCTAAAAAAACATGCTCTGCTGGATGCCTGTAAGGTTCAAGCTATGTTTAATTCAGAGACAATGTTATACAACAGTAGCCCTTTCAGGGAAACAGAAAACTGATACCACTTTCTATATATCACCCAGTAGAAACAAACAAGTTGTTGAAATGCACTGAGGCCATGCCAGGATCATAAACTAAGTAGCAGTGTTTAAGAGAAGCAAACATTTTGTGGCTTGTTTTTTCTCCCTAGCTTGGAACAGCCTCTGAATTCTGATCCTAACCTCAAGTGGGAAATGCCTGCAGCTCTAGGACAACTGAAATCAGCTCGCTTTCCAAATTCAGAATTTCCATGCCTAAGAGATTAATTATCGAGATGGGGAAGCCAACAGTGGAGGCGTTTTGGAAACAAGTGCTGTGCTGTTCAGCTAAAAGCAGCTCTGCTGAGGCCAGCAGAAATCATGTAGTACCTAAACTGCCTGCTCTCATTTCCTTTTTCATAGTTAAAATGGAAGCCCAGTGTTGGTTCTTATATACAGGAGAACTATCAGGCAGCAGTATGGGACATCTGCAAGGATTTCATTACTCTATGCCAGTTATATCCACTCCTCCATTAACATTTAATAATTTCTGCATCTCCATGATCACCATTACTCCCATTTCACATACGAGAAACTGAGTCAAATAATGATTTGACAGTAGGTTTGCCTGTGAATTTTTGTGCTAAACAGCAAGTACAACCCAGTTTGTTGGCTTCAGATACAAACAAACAAACGATGAAGCTCTAGAAAATAAAGATTTGTGCTGTGTACATATGTAGGCATGCCCATATTGTTCCATTTGCCTTTGTCTTATTTTGGCTTCTCTGGAAAATATGTTCTTCTTGAATACAACAGAAAATCAATTATCCAACACCAGTTTTTCAAGAATCCCATTTTATTCAAATTATTGTCTGAATTTAGTCCAATATCAGAGATGAAACACATGGCTACTTAAGTGTGTGGTGAATTGACCAAATGAATTGACTTTTGAAATGTGGGTTATTTTCTAGGGGGTGCAAGCAGAGACACATGATTCGTATTCTCTTTCAAGGTATGGCATTTCCGCTCTGCCCCATCTATATAAATACTTATATTTAAGTTATATGCTGGGAAAGCAGAGACACAGGGATGTCCCTGACTTCAT
Source organism: Podarcis bocagei (assembly GCF_964188305.1). Classification (NCBI taxonomy): domain Eukaryota; kingdom Metazoa; phylum Chordata; class Lepidosauria; order Squamata; family Lacertidae; genus Podarcis; species Podarcis bocagei. The sequence goes on from NC_138137.1 coordinate 24,887,511, forward strand.
CTCTTTTCTGCCCCATCTACGAAAGTGCTATATCTCAAAATGTATCATGCATAAATTTCCATGGGGGACCAACACGGAAATTGTAACAAGGCCAAAAATAGAGATTCTGGCCTCTGGTAATCATGATCTATGCTGACCACCACATTCAAGGTTGTATCTGAAGCCAAGCCAAAGTCTTACAAATTTTCTGAGTTTGGTACACTACTTATCAGAACACCATTCCCCCCGCCCAACCTAAATCAAGACAGATTTTCGGATTCTGTCTTCCCAGAACATACATTTGCTAGAGCATATCTTCAAGGAGAGGCAACCTTGGATAAAGCGGTGTCAATCTAGAAAGTACATGACATGCACATGACCTGAGCCACCTTGGAAATTCTTCTCTCTGAAAGAGGGGTGGGAAACCTGTGGCTAAAGGGCAATGTGCTATCCTTGACATAATTTCAAGTGAGTGGCAAGATGAGATAAATGGGGAAAGGGGTGGTGCACACACAAAGAGAGAGGGGGGGAGGAGGAGGAGGAGGTGTCAGGCGTGAAGAGTCCTCCCCTTCCTTCGGTAACTTCACAGATAAGAATTAATGAGCAGTTGGTAGATTTATAGTCCTTTTATTACAACGTCATGTTGCAAGCACAAATACACAGCTCTCTGCAAGGAGGGTGGTTGCCTAGTCTAATCATCCTTCCAGCTTCCGCAGCATTTTGAGCGCCAATGGGAAGTACCTCACTCCCTCTGACTCCTTTGCTCTCTGATAATTTCAGACCTCCGAGTCCGAGGGGAGAGGGGTGTCCTCCAGGATCTCTAGTGACGTCTCAACTAGCTGCTCCCTCCCTTCTGGTTCTGTTGTCATTATCTTGTAACTGGGTAACTCCCCCCTAAGCTGTTCACCTTCTACCCCTCTCTCTGCTTCTGAACATGCTGTGGACAAGGGGGGGGGCGATTCTTCACCCTCCAGCTCTCCATCGGAGAGAAGCTGGTCTGCCATAGAATGCATCTTCAAACCATTCCCTGACAGGAGGAGGAGAAAGCACCCTCAGTTTTTACTCTGGTCACTGCTGTCCATGGCTGGCATGCAGCCTTTGACTGATTTGTTCCATGGGAATAAGGTCCTCAGAAGAAAAACGGTTCCCCACCTCCTGATCTAAAACCTCCAGAGAAAAGGAGCCTAGGCTGGGACAAAAGACAGTGGGGAAGCTCATAAATGACTTAATCTTTTAAGATTAATTGGGGAAAATGGCATTGTACCAGTGTACCCATCCATTTATAAGAAAATACATAAACCTAATTTGAAGGGAGAGCTCATTCTTCATCCCAAAGATGCCATTCTGAATAAACTTACCAACAGAGCCTTTTCAAAGGGAGCTTTACTTATTTCCTGATCCTGATGGGAGATGATACATACCTACAGCTTATCACCAAGACTACCCAACTACTGAGCGGCACAGAAATCCACATACATCACAGTGTCGCAGAGCTCACATCCTCTCAGGTTGTTCATGCCACATCCAGCTGCCACGGGCAAAGTTCACCACCCTAATCAGAAGCAAAGGCTTCTCTTAAAGTTATACATATTCAATGGTCACATTTATCAGAATACAACGGATGCATGCAAGAAGTCACTCATGGGGAGATGACACTGTAGGGTATCTGCCGGAGCATGAAATTCATTGTGGGGGCTACATGACCAAGGTCTTTACTCAGCCCCAGAAGACTTTATTAGGCTGATCTTAGGTTTTCCTTCTACAGCATTGCTGTGTCACTCAGGTCAAACTGATTCACTCAGTGCCTACACAAGCATAGCCTTGGGCATCTTCCAGCGTGAAAATGACCCACAACAGCTCCAAGTGTTGCTGAATTATTTCTGGTGTTTTTCTGACATGAATCAGTGCTTTAATGGGAACCTGAATAGGGATCGCCAAACTCATTCTGCTCAGGGCAAGGAAAGGCTTGGAGTCAGGTCACACAGGTGAAGAGACGAGAATACTGTTGACTAGGTCTCCAACTCCAGCATTTTAACTACAGCTTTCAAGATTATCATTCCCTGGGGGGGAAGGAATTGGGGGAGAAAATTAACTGCCATATGCTTCACTTGGCTGCTGCTTCAGGAAATGGGAAGAAGTTTTAAATCACATTATTATATGATATGCCTAGTGATATGGTAACTTTTGGACCCTAAGAGCAAGCAATGTGAACACTTTTGCAAAAGCACAGACAAAAATATGCCTCCGTGATGAATGGAAAGCATGATGCTCAACTTTACTACCCACTACTTTAGGAACACTAGGTGGAAAAAGGCAGATATTTTTCATTTTAAGTTCCAGACTAATGAAATTGCATGCAAATACAAAAGCCCAGGAAATATCACCATTGGTGTTATTTCATTTTATTTGTGTACAGTTCCTCTTTCTTTTCATTTGTCAACTAAGGAAGATTGGATAAGGTGGAAATTGTTTCCACTTTCATAAAAAACTAGGACTTGAGAATGTTTTATCAATTATGCCTCTCCATTTTGAGACAGAAACATTCCTTTTCTCCCAGGCCGATGGTCTTTTGTGTTGGGAATTCCATTCCACCCTTTGCTGCAGATATGGGATTGCTACATGTCACATGTCTGTTTACATTCCAGCACAGATTGCTGGCGTGAGCGGAACTTCTGCTCTGTATTGCTTTTGCTTTTTAGTCTCTCTCCAAGACAGCAAGGAGAGATGTCATGTTTTCTTTGTCCTGATTTATGTATAATAAATGTGTAGTTTAGTATATGTCTACAGCCTCAAGCCTCTTCTTTTGCGCAGTTTACACTGCTGAGTAAAGTGTGCTCAAGTCTGCAAGCTTGAGTCACTGATGTACGTCGGAGCAGAGGTCTATGAATCTCTGCAGTGGCAAGGCTGAGGGGAGACACTCCAGCTGGGGCCAAGCCAGCTGGCCTTTCAACCCCCCGATTCCGACATTTTGAACTGTGTGTGTTGTTGGAGGTTATTGTTTTGTTTGTTATTATATTATGTATTCTTGTATTTTATATTGTTAACTGCCCTGTGATCCTCAGATGAAGGGGTGGAATAGAACTTTAACACAAATAACAACAACAACAACCAAGTGTCTTGATCAGAACAAAGTCTTTGGACTGCAACTCTCATTGGTCTCAACCAGTGCAGGGACTGTCATGCTGGAGGCATCCGGTTGTGGGAGGCCACTGCAGGTATCCAAACATTTATTTACTTCAGAGTGGAGAGTCACAACTGTTTGGGAGTCCTACTAGCATTTTTGGTGTTGGGTACAAAAGCATAAGATGTCACATGTGGGGTACAATGTCAAACCATAATAGCACAACACACAGTGGACAGTGATCCCTGGTTCCATTCACAGCATCTCCAGTTTAAAGGAATTAGTCATATCAGGAGTGGCTGGTAGGGAGGGGCAGCTGTGCAGACCTGGCCTGGCAGCCATATCAGAAGGTGGGACAAGGCAGTGGTGAGATCCGGGCAGTATGGAGCTGTCCTTGGTTCTGCAATGAGTGGCATTCCATTGCCCACTGTTGTCTGTGGGCTCCTCCTAAGGTCTGGAAGATGACACAAGTACCATAACCTGCTTTTTCCTCTCATGGCAGGAGGAGCTTTATATGCTAAATGTTGGCTGTCAAAAGCACAAGAACACTGCAGTAATTATTATTATTATTATTATTATTATTATTATTATTATTATTATTATTATTATTATTATTATTCCACCCATCTGACAGTTGCCCCAGCCACTCTGGGCTGCTTCCAATACATTAAAATGCAGGGCTGCTTTTAGATGTCTTCTGAAAGTCATGTAATTGGTTATTTCTTTGACATCTGATGGGGGTGGGGCATTCCACAGGGTGGGCACCACTACCGAGAAGGCCCTCTGCCTGGTTCCATGCAACCTCACTTCTTGCAGTGAGGGAACCACCAGAAGGCCCTCGGAGCTGGACCTCAGTGTCCGGGCTGAATGATGGAGGTAGAGATCTTCCAAAGCCATTAAGAGCGTCAAAAGTCAGCACCAACGTTTTGAATTGTGCTCAGAAACGTAGAAGTCCTCAGAAGCCTTCTCTTCCCAAGTCAGGTTCTAGAAGGTCTAAAGAAAAGGGAGGAATAGGTTGCTTGTGAGTCAACAAACATCATGCTAAGTCTTGGTTTTCCTACCAAATGATTGATATATTTCCCTTACAACCAGGAAAGTTCTGGGAACCTCCTAACAGAACTTTTATATTCTCTCTCAGGACACCACACACAAAATCAAGCACATGCAGAGCCTCCAAAGGCTTTTCCTTCAAGAGTGCACACAGGAACGAAGCTGTTGATGCTGTGATTTATGCTTATGGCTGGAGTTTAGTCAAGGGAACAGATGTGCACGGTCATCCTGATATGACTGAGGAAGACCATTCAGTTCTACTTTTTAAAGGCAGACAATCGCTCAGTTTTGTCAAGCCAGTTTTACACAACAGTTAATATGGGAAACGGCAATTTTTTTTACTTCGGGAACTTGCAAGACAAACAGCAGGAAAAGTCCTAATAAGTGATATTTAACAGGTGCTGGGGGAAGGGGAGAGAAACAAAAATAAAGGTTACCCTACACATCACTGTCTCTTTTCATTACTGTTTCAAATGTAGCAAAGATGCTCTCTGCCGGTCCAAAAACCAGAGCCAAAATGCCTAAGGCCAACTCTAACAATAGCAAACATTATTAAATGTGCGGGACAACCCAGCCAGGGGTGTAAATAATGCAGTTATTATTATTAAAGTCAATTGAGAGAAGTTAAGAGCCAAGCATTGGGGGCATTGTAAAGTTCATTGCATCAACACCAACAAGAGAAAGGGTTTCATTCAAAGTTAAATCAAAGTAATGCAGGAATTTAAAAAAACCCCAAAGATTGTTCATGAAAGGAAAGATGATAGTCAAGACATAAAAATGATCACCCACTCTCAAGCTAAGGAGGAGGAATGTTGCCTGAAGCGCTATTTTAGCAGTCTGGTTGTGCAAACATAACATCCTCTGTACACATTAGTCTCAGTGATCGCAACAAGAATTTCTAGATATGGGCTGAACTAAATCACTGAAGAATTGATGCTTTTGAATTATAGTGCTGGAGGAGACTCTTGAGAGTCCCATGGACTGCCAGAAGATCAAAGCGATCCATTCTTAAGGAAATTAGCCCTGAGTGCTCACTGGAAGGACAGATCCTGAAGATGAGGCTCCAATACTTTGGCCACCTCATGAGAAGAGAAGACTCCCTGGAAAAGACCCTGATGTTGGGAAAGATGGAGGTCACAAGGAGAAGGGGACGACAGAGGACAAGATGGTTGGACAGTGTTCTCAAAGCTACGAATGTGAGTTTGACCAAGCTGCAGGAGGCAGTGGAAAACAGGAGTGCCTGGTGTGCTCTGGTCCATGGGGTCACGAAGAGTCAGACACAACTAAATGACTAAACAAAAAACAACAACATAGAGTTTACATTACTGATCCATCATGAGCACATTTGAAGCCCAGGTGTTTAAAGAACAGCCTTACCATGAACACACAGGTCTTATGACTTGGCTTTCAAACCATCTTAATTGTGCCGACAAGGCTCTTTTTAATTAGGAGAATTTGAGAGCAGTGAAGGGTGACATCTCATTTTGAACAGGGAAAACGTGGGTGTAAATTGTATGTTAGGAAGGAAAGAAGAAGAGTTTCTGTTTCAGAAGTATGCCATTTTTTTAAAAAAACAAAAAACATTGCATTAACTGTGGTTGCAAATGTTCCAAGAAATATCTGAAAGAATGTTAAATTAAAAAGATGGTGACATCCAGTGATCTGTCTGGGATGGTGTACAAGATCACACTCAAGTAGATGTTCTTCAATATTTATTGGTAGAGAATATCATTTTCAGAACTTTATACCACTTCTGAGTATAAGTGGGAGTACAAACATATCTCAATATTTCCATATATCAGAAACTCCCTGTCAGTAGGAATGTTTGCATGTAATGGGGAAGGATTGCAGCCAGCTGGCCTTCATGGGGATGTGCAAGTTATCTACATACAGGAAGGTTTTGTTTTGCTTTCTATTTTTTCCCTGGGGGGAGGATTTAAACATAAAACCCACAACTTCTATTCTGAAGTCCAAGGTAGGCTGTACCACGGGTCTACTTTTTTATGAACATGTTTATAAGTTCTTATAGCAAAAATAGCCAACAAAGTGCCCACCAGATATTTGGGTCTTTAATGTCCATCAGTCTTGGCCAACACGGTCCATGATCAGAGATGCTGAGAGTTGCAGTCCACACCATTGAGAGGGGACCACATTGACTGCCCCTGCCTTACAGGTTCTCACTTGAGATGCAAATGATGAATATTTAGGTTTCGTCTCAAGATTCATGGCCAAGTTTGGCCATCCTTCCAAAACAAGGTTATCTCCAGTGAGGAAAGCTGTGAGAGGTTGTCTGTTCCAGTTGGCTTTAGAAGCCAAAAGTATTTGGGTTTGTTGACAGCTTCACCACTCCACTGAGCAACGATGATCTATAGAAACAAGTGATCTTAACCACACTGCAGTTTGACTAATATAGCCTTCAGCAAGCCATGTCCTTTGCTTGGGTAATGCATTACACAGATACGCAGATTAAAGAATATGTAATAAAAATAATTTGTACACTGGAATGTAAAACTTTTTCAAAGCCCAGTGGTGGAAGAAGTTCATCTTTAAACAAGTGCCAAGAATAAATCTGAGGATAAACACTGTCAGAGAAATGCTTGTGGAACTAAGTCTTCATTAAACCACACTTCCTTTGAAGTTACCAAAGCAGGCACATATCATTATGATATACACACTTGCATCCCACCCTCCCTTAAATGAATGGTTATCCCATTTTATCCTCACAACACACCCAGGAAGTTTGGGTGAAGCCAAGAGATGGAGTCTTGCCAAAGGCCACCCAATGAGCTTCATGGCTCAGACTGGATTTTGAGCCAATGTCATCCCAGCTCATCTCTAAAGCAATGTTCAGTTATGAGGTTATCCATGGCATTAGCAATTGTGTGTGTGTTTTTAAAACATAAATAGCAGCTGTGGAAAGACAGATCAAATTAAGAGTTAAATGTACGACTTTAATTTAACATAGCATGCACCCTGAAAGTGTTATCTATCTATATCTTTTTTAACCTGATTATTCCCTCCCTGAGACTTTCTGAAGTATCACAATTTTCACATTTGGCTGGTGGACAGGATCAGCAGATCTAAAGAGGGATGAGGAGGCGGAGGAAGGACGTTGCACATATTCATAAGTTTCCCTTTGTATGCAAATCTTGCCCAAAGCACTCAGGACTGAGCATCAGGCCTGAAGCAGTCCTGGGTTGCATGGCAGGTAAAGATTTGACACAAGCCGCTTCTCTTGTCTCTGGAGGAGCAACACCACCAGAAAGTCAAGCCAAGGGAAAGAATATCGTTGATGTGCAGTGAACGGGCAGTTTTGCCAATTCTAAAGCAAAATGCAGTTGAAATGGCCTTTTGTTTCACCAGCACTCAGAAATGATCATTTTCCAATGGACAGGAAAAGAGCAAACAACAAAATAAAACAAAACCCCCCGCTAGATCCTTCTGGACTTCAGTCAGTGTGATTTATTGCTGACACCATCAGAAGCATTCTTCATTACTAGGCTTTCCAGAAACCTTCAGTACTCATTGAGCAGAGTGATGGTTATATAAGTTTACTAGCTTCAAAAAGAATTCAGAGCTACCCCATTTTCTCCAAGGACCAAGGGCCCTCCCAGGCAACTACTCTTGACACAATACACTAACAAATACCAGCACATTAGCACCTCAATGGCCTCTTTCAATAATAATGAACATGAATCTTCCCCCCCCTACACACACATTCTAAATGAGGTTTTATTAAAACTTTTTCATAATACAATCTAAAACAAAGTAATCTAAACAAAAAAGAAACAGAGAGGGAAAGAAGAGGAAGAAAAATATAAGATTCTCTCTCACAAGTGTATCCCAACTTTTGTTCCATACAGAAAAAAAGATGTGCCTTCTCACCCTGGGAGATCTCTCCTTCCTTGCCTTGCACACAGGGTCCTTCACTAACTACCCTTCGCCTTCATCTGCATGCAAGTCTTTCTTTAATCCGGAGGGCAGGACAACAGCAAATAATGCACACAAATCTGACATTGTAAATCTGACATTATAAAGTATCTTTATACTTTAATTACAGGCAAGTGGAATTCTCTGTTACTGTTAAAGCGCTTTAAGAGTGCTTTAGGTGTACAGTACGGAGATGACCTAAGTCTGAACTGTTTCTGAAAAAGGACCTTGTTACAGTCCTATGCCTAAAGCGGTGGGGAAAATACAGTAAAATGTCATTGGAAGCAAGAGACTGCTTTCCTTTGATTTGATGCTGTTTATATGGGCAAGGAGAGATACTTGAAGGAAAGGAGGTTAACTAACTGAGAATAAAATTTACAAAGACTACACTACACCTAGTGCTTAGCAGCAGCCCATGTACATGGGAAGAAAAAAGGGTTTGTGTTTACTATTTAGTAAGTGGTTAGTGAAATGATATACATTCGGTGTGTGATTTTAGTGCACTGAGCTTCCAATCGCCACTCAATTTTCTGCTGCAATGCCATAAAGCTGAGTTACCGGCCAGCTGTGTCCAACAGGACGATGTTTCAAAATTATTACAGGAGTGGGTTGCTGGGTGTTCTTTTTTAAGAAAATAAAAGATGTGGGCTGCTAACTAGAGTTTTTCCACGATAAAATCTCTCCAGAGTAAAATGTCACCCAGAAAGGACTGAGACAAAAGCAGCAGTCCTGCAACCAGTTTGTGGCCTGCTTTGGACTTCTGGGATTGCATAGATGGATGAAGGAATGCAGTTCTTAGTCATACCTCACCTTTCATTAAGGCAAAGGGGAAGATGTTTTCCTCTCTTTGAGACAACAGGAGATTTGTTAGAAAGCTTTAATGTAGGAATGGCTAAGCTGTGGCTCGCCAGATGTTGTTTGGAATACAATTCCTATCATCCCTTGGCCATGCTGACTGGGACTAATGGGAGTTGGAGTCCCAGCAGCATCTAGAGAACCACAGGTTTCTAACAAAGAATATCTCACAGAACTTGATCCTTTTTCAGATGATACCGAACTGTCTCTGGTGATGCACAAATGAAAACCATGTTCGCTCACAGGTACTGTTTCTGTTGCCTTTTCGGTGACTACTGAAGACCTTCCTCTTCCAACAAGCCATTTAAGCAGAGATCTTTCCCAGTCTACAGATGTATTGTTTTTAGATGTTTCAATTGTTTTATCATCTGTGTTAGTTACCTTGGGCTCCTATGGAAGGCAGGGCAGGATATAAATCTTAATAATAGTAATATTGTTATAAATAATAATAGTTGTAGGTCAAGGGTTCCCCACCAGTGAGACATTTCCATAAAATCATTAAGACGCATCAATTTTCATAACATACACAGAAGGAAAAATTACTTCAAGGTATCAAATTAGCAACTGAAAGCAGTAAGATATAAGTGGAGCACCTGCTCTTCTTGCGTGTGTTAGTGAGGAGCAGATATTACAAATGTAAATATTCCTAGCTGAATCTGTCTATTATTTTTTCATTGTATACCATTTCAAAATGTATTTTTCATGAAGACACACACACACAAATACATAACTTACATAAAAGTAAAAGGACAATAAACCTGATACTGCAACATGAATAATAAATGCAAATAAGTGCTTAACACTATAATCTCCTCAGGGCAGTATCCTGTCATTTTTTATGAGTCTGGAATGCACCAGGAACCTCTGGAGTCCCAAGTAAATATTTAATTTTATAGATGTAAAACACAACAGCAAACAACCTCAGTAGCACATTGTTTGCACTGTAGTATAACCCCAACATGGTGCACCTCAGTGGGAAGGAGAGGAGGAAAAACCAGGGACTGTCAAGGCCTGCCAGAGAGCAATGTAAATAAAGGAAGATACAGATGGGCAAGTCCAAGTAGACTATTTCCCTGCCAATACAAGATTGTCCCACACAGTCCATTCTTTACACCTGAATCAATTGGAGGCCTGTGGTTGAGTTCATCAATAAAATGAATTGCAATATGCTGGCAAAGTGCACAAACTTTACAAACAAAGAAGAGTGAGAGGTTTGGGCTAAGATGCTTCATTGGTACTTTAAAGCGAGGCTCCTATAGTCCAAAAGTGTTACAATAATCTAGTGCAAGCAGCATCCTTCTCAATCCATATTTGTCCATCATTTTTTAACTCTCAAATTCTGATCCTTAGTTACCGTTCTGTGCCACTCAGAAAGTTGCATGCAGCATGCTAGTTAGGCCCAATAAATATTTCTTTTTTGCACCTAGTTGGACTAAATGAAGGTTTCTATTTCACTTCTTCTGTGGTCATTATTCACATTCGAAAAGCTGTTTTCACTAAATTGTTTGAACGCATGACATTGCCAAATGACTAGTTTTCAAACCATGCATTATTGCTTCATTGGCCAGTTGTTTAATGGTGGGATTCAAGTTGGGAAGTGAGAAGCCTCTAGCTAAAATCTTCAACGCCTGAATTTATTGCAACACCCATATCCTAATTTTTGGCCTAGAGGGGGAAAAAACTCATCCTGAGTCAAAACCTAGGGTGGGGATTTTGCAATATATTTCAGGTGCCACCTGCCAGAGGACTAATCAGCTCAGATCCAACATGCCTAAGAGAGTATCCTTTGCCAGAGAAAAAGTCACAATCTCAGCGGAGTGGCTGACCCCTTTTACAATCCTATCCATAAAATTACTTCCGCTTTGCAGATGTTTGTGCTCCATCAAAGACATGACTACACTGACTGGCAGAAGCTGTTCAGGGTTTCAGACGCAGGACATTCCCAACCCCATCTGGGATGCCAGGAATAGCACCCGAGAACTTCTGCATACAGAGCATATGCTTTGCCACTGAGGTAAGGACCTTCCCACAATGGGGTTTTTAAAAATAAAATAAACATAAGCCCATTGAAATAATTGGTACTGAGGATTTGATTAGGAAATTGTTTTCCCATTGAAATAATTGGTACTGAGGATCCGATTAGATGCACAGTAATTTGTTTCTTGGTTCACCCATAATTCCTTCCTTTTCTTTTTTACTAAATAGCAGCCCCTACCTGCTGCTTTGAAGATCAGAGAAGTGGCACTCTGGGAAAAGGTGCCTAGCTTTGACATTTGCCTCTTGCCATCCAACTCTGGAGGAGGAGGAGGAGGAGGAGGAGGAGGAGGAGGAGGAGGAGGAGAAGGAAGAGGAGTTTGGATTTGATATCCCGCTTTATCACTACCCAAAGGAGTCTCAAAGTGGCAAACAATCTCCTTTCCCTTCCTCCCCCACAACAAACACTCTGTGAGGTGAGTGGGGCTGAGAGACTTCAGAGAAGTGTGACTGGCCCAAGGTCACCCAGCAGCTACATGTGGAGGAGCGGAGACACGAACCCGGTTCCCCAGATTACGAGTCTACCACTCTTAACCACTACACCACACTGGATATCTTGATTTGCCCAGAAACAGCTTCAGATGATGAAACGATCTTTCCCTCCCTGACTTACTGCTTGTATTTATGCCATCTTCAGAGGTCCAAATACATTTTTATGTAATGTTATTCTAACCCATCAGGGTGAGAAGTACTGTTGGAAAACCATGTTCCAGAGAGCCTGCCTCATTACACATATCGAGGAACTGTATCGCTAAGGAGAAAGTGGGGGAGAAATCTTTCTGTGTATTATATTCCACATCTTGCAAAGCAGAAGATGTACCTATAAATATCCAATTTGTCATGTCTCAGTACTATCACGCACCGACCACTGAAAAAATAACATGAGCATGCTTCAAAAATCACTTGCTGTCTTCCTTACAGAAACAAACTCCTTTTCATGGATAGTTCTGTGGGGCAGGAAGGGGCATAGGGGAAGAAAGCTATATCTCTATGGTCTACCTGCTGGAAAGGTGAGCAAGGTGTGCCCATCCTGATATTGGACTCGAGCTCTCACCAGTCCCAGCTGGCATGGATAATGGCCAGGGATGATGAGAGTTGTGGTTCCACAACATCTGGAGGGCCACAGGTCCTCTACAAAATGGGCTTACTCTTTTGATCTTCCTTTGCACAGATGACATAGAACACGTGTTACCAAGACTTGCTCACCTGCCCATCATTTGGGATCCTTCTGTCAGCTCTGCCCCTCTTCCCTAAAATTAACTTCAGTGTCTGTTCAGCTGCATATCTGAAATGAAGATGAATTTAGTGGTGCACTTCAGATGGTCCAAGCAAAGCACAGAGTTCCAGAATTCAGATCTGTAGGTTTGTTTTTGTCTTGCCAATGGTGGCTCTTCATGCTGTTGCCATTATAGCATTTCCAGTAACTCACACCAGTTATCCCTTGTTACAATAAGATGGCCATTTTCTAGCAGCTGCATGATGAAGAAATGCAATAGATGTGTAATGGAGGAAGCTTCAACTTTTTTAATTGTTCTGCAGAAAAACACAGAAGCTCTGAAAGTAGATGGGCCAGGTTAAAAAACAGAGAGGACAAGCGCATGGCTAGGCAAACTAAGGCCCAGGGGCCGGATCCGGCCCAATCGCCTTCTAAATCCGGCCCACGGATGGTCTGGGAATCAGCATGTTTTTACATGAGTAGAATGTGTCCTTTTATTTAAAATGCATCTCTGGGTTATTTGTGGGGCATAGAATCATAGAATCATAGAATCATAGAGTTGGAAGAGACCACAAGGGCCATCGAGTCCAACCCCCTGCCAAGCAGGAAACACCATCAGAGCACTCCTGACATATGGTTGTCAAGCCTCTGCTTAAAGACCTCCAAAAAAGGAGACTCCACCACACTCCTTGGCAGCAAATTCCACTGTCGAACAGCTCTTACTGTCAGGAAGTTCTTCCTAATGTTTAGGTGGAATCTTCTTTCTTGTAGTTTGGATCCATTGCTCCGTGTCCGCTTCTCTGGAGCAGCAGAAAACAACCTTTCTCCCTCCTCTATGTGACATCCTTTTATATATTTGAACATGGCTATCATATCACCCCTTAACCTCCTTTCCTTTCTTTTCCAAAATATAGTCCGGCCCCCCACAAGGTCTTAGGGTTAGTGGACCGGCCCCCTGCTGAAAAAGTTTGCTGACCCCTGGGACAGGGTTTCCAGACCTTTAAAAGTTGTGTAAAATAGGGGATTTCATGTTACTTGGCCACTGTGTCTAAAAGGAAAACCTTACTTTCAGATAGATTCTCATTAGCCCATTCGCAGATGAGGAATGCAGACAGTGGCTTGCTTGAGGCAACTAAATGGGCTCACAACTGAACAGGGACTCAACCTTTCATCACCCAAGTCCACATCCCATGCTGCATTATTATCTATTACCAGAATTATCATTAATAGGGTTCTTTCCCCTTATATTTATTTGTATGCATATGCATTTTTGCAGAGGCTGCTCTATCATAATAACGCATAAGATTCCTTAGCTCTCTGAAAAAACTCTTATAGGATAGGTGGGCAGGAAAACAGCAGCAATATTTTTTTCCTTTTTTTGCAGGAGTTACATGGCTACAATAGTGCAGAGGACTGTTTCCTCCTAAGTTTTTATCTAAAGAAGAGTTCTTGGGATCTCAGTGTTGCGTTGGTTTGTTTTATAAATCAGCACCTAAATCAACATTGCTCCTCCTCGTCAATCCATGGACAATATCAGGGGTTAGATATTATTATTATTATTATTATTATTATTATTATTATTATTATTATTATTGTAGTGCAGGTGTTCTGGCACCCCTGAAATCTTCCCCTTGTGCCCAGAAAACCTGTTCCCCCTCCCCAATTCATTGCCCCCCCCCTTGGTACTGAGATAGCATTAGTGGTTATCGTTCATCCTGTGCAAAGTACATAGAACTGAAGGAAGCAGCCGGAAAAGTGGCACTTTTTCTCACTTCCTCTTTCATGTACATTCCAAGGCCCAAATCAATTCCCCTGCACCAGATCCCTAGGAAAAGCAAAGTGTGAGTGGGAGTGTAAGGAAGGATGATGTACAATCCAGGGAAGGCAAGAGACCAGAGAGAGTGGCAGTACTTGTCCAAAAGGTCAAATGCACCCATGGACCTAGAAAGGTTGTAAGCACTTCTAAGTCCTATTGACTTCCATGGGAGAGGTGTGCAGTGCAATCCTATGAATGTCCGAGTAGAGGACTTAAAGGTAAAGGTAAAGGTAGCCCCGCCCATATGGGCCAGTCATGTCCGACTCTAGGGTTGTGCGCCCATCTCACTTAAGAGGCCGGGGGCCAGCGCTGTCCGGAGACACTTCCGGGTCACGTGGCCAGCGTGATGAAGCTGCTCTGGCGAGTCAGCACCAGCGCAGCACACGGAAACGCCATTTACCTTCCCGCTATAAAGCGGTACCTATTTATCTACTTGCACTTAAGGGTGCTTTCGAACTGCTAGGTGGGCAGGAGCTCGGACCGAAAGACAGGAGCTCACCCCACCGCAGGGAACCGCCAACCATACGATCAGCAAGTCCTAGGCGCTGAGGTTTTACCCACAGCGCCACCCGCGTCCCTTACTCCCAGGACTTACTCCCAGGTAAATTATCATGAGATTGCAGCCTTAAGTATGTGCTTAACTCCACCACTGAATCAATGGGTCTCTACCGGTGCTTAAACTTTGACTGAATTTTGACTCCTAAATACAAAATGTGGAAATGATCGCTCCTTGTCATACGTCTCCTGTTGGTTTTATTTGCATTTCAGAACACAACGACAAGGCTGGGATGCGCTCCCTCACGCTAATTCTGTCAGAAATACTCCCAGCCGATCATCTTTGAACTCTTGCTTTCTAATAAGTGCAGCCAATTTATCGACAGTAAATCTAGGACGAGACAGACTCGCACTGATGTGGGCCACGGGGCATTTAAATTAAACAGGAATTCTCCAGCCATCTGTGTTTTAACTTTTTTTATGCCTTGATAATAAGCCCTGTTTAGAATAATTTGCTGTGGAAACTGGGACTTCGTGACTGACAGTGAAAGCCTGCGTATAAACAATCCAAGCCGGCCGCTGAATTTGTGAGAATGTCAGGCGAATTTAGGCTCATCATAAAAGAATTCTCAGTGACTGTATTTCAATATGACACTTTTATGGTTTTTTATTTTCTAGACCATTGCAGCCCCAGAGTCTTGGCATGATTTATACAGCCTGGCAGTGCATAATCTTTTGTATAAGATATACAGGCCTCCGGAGGTTTAATTTCTTTCCTCACTGTCACTGACAGCATTTGTGCTTCCCTTCTCTTCTATTTTCATTTCTAATGAGATATTGGACTTTGCTCAGCGAGAGGTGATATTTCCACATTTGCAACCTGACAGGCTAAATCACCAGATCTCAATGGTGAGGATACAAACCCATTTAAACTGTGTCAAAATATTCATGGAGCCCCATTGATTTGGGCAATGGTTATTAGGAAGCTATTTGGAAAGTTCAGGTTTAATTCTGGGAGCTTTCTGCTGCAAAATCACTCAGTTACATCACAGGGAAAATTGTATCAGAAGAAGAGAAAGCCTAGACTGATTTTTTATTTTTTTTTAACAGAGAGAGAGAGAAGAGAGTGTTCTTCTCTCCCTCTTTCCTTCAAAAGCACCAACAGCCTTTTGAAGGGGGAGAGATGAGTCTTCTTTGATGCATTTATGAATGTGATGCATGAAGCAAAGTAATTTTCCCTATTGCATATAAATGAATTATCTATCAGACCATGGGAACAACAACATGGAAAGTATAGGCTGAAGGAGTGAGAGGTTGACACTACAAACTCCAAGCGTAGCTTTTAGCTCTTCCTTGAATTTCATAGCTAGTTTATTCATGTTGATGTGGCTCCATCTCTGGAGGGCTCAACCACAACCACGAGCAAAAGTTAACTGCCACACTAGGAAAGCAGTGTTGGTTCGCCACATGATGGGTTTGCTGCCAAGGAGAGCTAGGTGCATTCTAGAGCACACTCTCAATTTACATAGGGCAATGGCAGTGTCTAACAAGTCTAGCCAGAGTCCTCTATGAATGGGGTCTGCATCTTAGACAACGTCCCAGACTCCTCTGCAATGTTCAGGGATTCCATGGCAGATAAACTGCTGTGGGAGATTTTCCCCAAAGGCACAACAACTCTAGCCAACATCCAGAGGTGGCAGAGCTTATAAACTATTGGTTTCTGAGTTTGCAATGAGTTAAATATGTAGAACCATGCCTAGATGTTGGTATGGAATTAATATAATCAATGAACATTTTAATACAATATTTAACTTACTGACCCCACCTTATTTATAGGAAATTTTTTATCACCTTTTTATATAAAAAGTGTTGTTTTTAAAAAGTCACACTTTTGTAATTGGTTGGCAATAAAATGTCTGCAGTTCGACGTTACAATAAGTAGAGTTATGTAAATTCCCGTTGAATTCCTATGGAGCACCATATTACATGTACCTAAACACCAAGTTCATTGTGGAAAATGTTATTGCAGGAAATTCCACAGAAATTGGGGGGGGGGGTTAGAAACAGCCACCACGATTATATCCTTATTATAAACTGTTGCCACCCTTTCTGTCTTTAGTTAGGTGGATAATACAGCTTGCTGGAACAGTTAGAAGTGCCTGCTAGTACTAGCATATATTATTACTATGATTTCAGGCCATGTGCATTTTGAATTAGAAACATAAATAGGAACCTGATCAAGCAGAGGTTCTTAGGTTTTGTACCTATAAAAATATTGCATCCAGGAAAAGCAAAGACACTTGGTAACATTTCATGGCACCACACCAATGAGTTGCACAGATAATTTATTCAGATGTGGGTGGCTTCTTTGTGCAAATATGTCTATATACATTGCTAGTAAATGTGTGACATTTTAATGTATTTTTAATCTTTGTTGGAAGCCGCCCAGAGTGGCTGGGGTAACCCAGCCAGATGGGAAGGGTACAAATAATAAATTACTATTACTATTATTACTATTACTATTACTATTACTATTACACAGTTTTCTATTACACACTCTGAGCTCTTGAAGAAACATTGTCTCCCTTCCCACCAGGAGAACTGCCTTTAGAACAGGAGAGAGGAAGGAAGGCAATTGCATCTGTGTTCATGGTGGACTGTGGGCTAGCCATTCATTAATGAATCTGCTCCTTTTTTAAAGTGCTGACATGGTCAAATGGCATTTACACACACATACACACACACACACACACACACACACACACGGCTCAAAGTGTGTGCTGTTTCCTTTGCTTTTGTAATGTTAATGTGATGCCTATACCATCCAGAATGTCCATTCAAACTGCAAACATTTCTGTTCACTAATCTCTTCTGCATGGGTCTCCAGCTGTTTTTGGACTACAACTTCCATCATCCCTAGCTAACAGGGCCAGTGATCAGGGATGATGGGAATTGTAGTCCAAAAACAGCTCAAGACCCAAGTTTGGGAAACCCTGATCTAAACAAGATGGAGCAACCTTCCCCAACCTGGCAAGCTCCAAACATTTTGGACTACAAATCCATTCGCCCCAGCCAGCACAGCTATCTGATCAACTGGACTGCTAGAGCAGGCACAGAAACCTTATATCTATCCCTATCAACCAGTAAATAACAGATTTTCAACCTCTGTCAGAGTCATTGTGCCTCTGAATACCAGTTGCTGGAAAAGACAGGAGTAGAGAGGGCTCTTTTGCTCAGATCTTGCTTCCATGTTTCCCACAAACATCTGGTTGGCCTCTGTGAGAACAGGATGCTGAATTAGATGGGCCTTTGGCCTGATCCAGCAGGCCTTTCTTACGTTACTATGTCCTCCCTACTTTTCGAAAAGGAAATCATCTGAAGAATCCCATTCAAAAGTCTATCCCTAGGGGAATCATACAGTGAACAATGCAATACACAAAGGCATAAAAGACATTTCACAGGTGTTGTAGTGTATCACTCCTCTGGAATCAGCCCATACTAAATTATAAGAGCTTCCTATTTATTAGTCTCGTTTTGTTCAGATGTTTTAGAAATTGGACCAGAAAGCATTTGGGGGCAAACTTGGATCTGGCCTATGCTGTAATTTCAACCAGTATAAAAGCGAGACAGTATGAACTCTGGATGATATTGAAGGAAGCCCAACCACAGATATTATCATGCCAATAGGATGGCAGGTTCAAGAGTGACCCCGGAATCCCCGAAGATGACCCTTTGTTTGAATGATTCAGTGATTCAAAATCTTAATAAAACATAATTCTAAAAAAGAACAACATCAAAAAGAATGGCTGAATAGTTTCCAGTTTGGCAAAATTTGGCCAACCCCTCACTTTCATCATCACCATTTTTTATTTGTATACCGTCTTTCTATCTTACAATACTCAAGGCGGTTTACAAGCTGAAGAAACAAAAAATCTACAACTTATAACAATCTAATGCAATACAAAAATGTGATAATGAAACAAAACTTTAAAATAAGCAACCTACATCAAAAAGTAACATTCCACAATTATTAGAATAGTACAAAATAATAATATCAACATATAAAAGTTAAACAGAAATCCACTCAACAGTTACAATAAATAATTTCTAAACTATAATCAATAAAACAACGGCGAGCCACAGTACATAAAATAATACAATACAAATTGAAAAGCAGAGACTAGAGGGTGGGGTAAGACAGGTGGAAAGAGGCCTTGTCTGACGAAGTCTCTCCCCTCACAGTTCTTCCTCCAGGCACAGCTTCCTTATGAGGAGCCCCATATGGTGTATGGCACCACCATACACCACTTGTGGGAGAAAAAATATATAAGTTAGAATGAATTTCCTCCTCCAAGGCTAGCATTGCAAGAGGTCTCATGTGGCAGGAGTAAGTATCGAGGCTGGAACATTCAGAGAGCTGTCCAGCAGTAACTGAACAGCCACAGGAAGCTTGGACCAGCAAGGGAGCTGTCCAGCAGAATCTGAGTAGCCCAAGCGTGATCTGCAAACCTAGGGGAGATGCGTCCCCTCAGAGTGGCACTGGCCAGTTTTATAGGAGACCAGATAGGTCCACCTGTTCCTGGTCTTCCTCGAGGCTCTGATCCAAGTCAAGCATATGACTTGCCTCCTCACCCAGAGTAACATAGGAAGCTGCCTTGTACTGTGTCAGACCAGGGGTAGGTAAAGGTAAAGGGACCCCTGACCACTAGGTCCAGTCGTGACCGACTCTGGGGTTGCGGTGCTCATCTCGCTTTATTGGCTGAGGGAGCCGACGTACAGCTTCCGGGTCATGTGGCCAGCATGACTAAGCCGCTTCTGGCGAACCAGAGTAGCGCACGGAAACGCCGTTTACCTTCCCGCCGGAGTGGTACCTATTTATCTACTTGCACTTTGATGTGCTTTCAGACTGCTAGGTTGGCACTAGCAGGGACTGAGCAACGGGAGCTCATCCCATTGTGGGGATTCGAACCGCCAACCTTCTGATCGGCAAGTCCTAGGTTCTGTGGTTTAGCCCACAGCGCCACCTGCGTCAAAGGCAGCATAAAAGCAACAATGGTTTTACTGCAGTAAACTGAGCTTGTCATCTTCTGTATTTTATCTTGTTTCATTTTCTTGTAAGCCACAATTTTTGGTTGTAAAGTAGTTTATAAACTGAAAAGAAATGAATAGATAAAGATATCCCGGACGGCACTAAGTGTCTCTCTTCCCACAACAAAATAATCTCAATGGCTATCAGTTCTCAGGAAAGGAAAAGAAAACAGCACCCACACTTCCACTTGTTCTGCTGTTTCCCCCCAGAAAAACCCACTCAGCAACAAGACTACGACACTGAAGAGTCACTGCCAGTCAGTGGTATCCAAAATGGTGCTTTACAGATGGTGACTCCAGCTACCATCATCTCTGGCCATTGGCCACGTGGTCTGGGGCTGTTAGTCCTGTCATGAAATTCTACTCAATTTTGATCCAGAGTGGATTCCATTGTATAGTTAGCAGAGTAAAAACTTAAATACGTTGCAGAATTCCCCGTTGCAGAATTCCAGAGGCAATTGTATTTCATCTAGCAGAGCTTTACTGCTACTGAAGGAAAATGAGCCTAATGGCCACAAATCCAATACAATCAGGATTGGCACTGCCCATAAGAAATCCAGTTCCAGCACACTTAACTTGAACTTGCTATAACTATAAGACTAAACTTAACACTACAGTGGTACCTCGGTTTAAGTACTTAATTCGTTCCGGAGGTCCGTTCTTAACCTGAAACTGTTCTTAACCTGAAGCACCACTTTAGCTAATGGGGCCTCCTGCTGCCACTGCGCTGCCAGAGCACGATTTCTGTTCTCATCCTGAAGCAAAGTTATTAACCCGAGGTACTATTTCTGGGTTAGTGGAGTCTGTAACCTGAAGCGTATGTAACCTGAAGTGTATGTAACCCGTGGTACCACTGTATACAGAACACCACGCCAGAAGGAAAAGAGATGGAAAGAGAAGGTGAAACCCAGGCCCCTTCTGGTCCTACTTTTATAGTCAGCATGACCTTGACTGAAATATAACAGAACCAGTTTAAACCAGCTGTACTCAACTTCTCTGAAGGCATAACCCAAACACCAGGAACCTTCTGCTTGTTTCTTTCACACAGAGAAGCTTCCAGACCTTCTTGAATTAATTAGAATAGGAAAGATATCTGTATATCAGATGAACACTTTCTGCACTAAGAAATGCAAACTGACAAGTCTGATGGCACCATGAGGGCTACCCTTGCTCTGGACAGTACTGAGCTATATGGACCAATGGTCTATCTCAGTAGAAGGCAGCTTCTTATCTTCATGGGAAAAGCAGCAGACTATAATGATGACCCTTCAGTCTTAATGAATCCTGTGAGGGCCTGTGCAACTTGGACTCAGGGAAGCCAATATGGATATTCAGCTAAAAGGGATCATTGTTTTGCACGAAAGAGAGACACTGTCATTGCTGGATGGTCAAAGTGATCCATTTAATGGACGATTCTATCATTTCACAAGGTTTCATTCTGGGCGTGGTTTCTCCAGCATTAATGCCATGCCCAAGGAGGAAAGGAATTCAAGAACCCCAAAAGAGGGAGGAAGACAGTAAGGACTGTCATTTAAAAAACCACACACACACACAATCACAAACTCCCCCCCCCCCTCCACCAAACCTGTTCCTGTGATACAGATTGACAGCCCTTTTAATATGAAATAAATCAGCCAGGGTAAGGAACGTCTGTGAGAACATAAAGATTGAGCGTTGATTGACGCAGCCTCTCTGATACATGCTCTGTTTGTGTTCGCTTTATAGCAGCTAACTTGAAAGGATGCCAGGTGCTCTGAGATGTTTCAAGTGTTTTGAACCCAGCATACACTCATCAGATGCACTGATTGGGTGTTCGGGCTTAAGGTGCAGTGCGGCAGTGTTTGTGCCAAGACAATGCTGAGTAAAGAGAAAAGAAGAAAAGTCCAAAAGAAGCTGGTCGACGCCAGGTGCCACACAGTGGTTAGAATCCTGGACTCTTGTTAACAGCCGTCTCTGGGAACAGCTTCCTAGACAGTGAGATGCCTTTGTCCTGAAAGCACGATCCAATATTGGGCCAATAGCAGATCAGCGTCACTTGTAGTTGCTTAAAATTGTATTTGCTGAAAATGGACAATATTTTGTCCAGCTTGTGCCATTTGCTGCCTACCTGTTAGATTCAGCTTGGCACCTGCTAGCTCTGATAATGACAAAGGTAAGCTCCCTTTTTGTGCATTGTGATCTGTCCTGCATCTTACAAAGCGAACCATATGTCAAATGGAGGGGGAAAGATGAAAAGGATGTCCTCTTGCATTTCAAACCTAGTTGTTTGTTTTTTTAAGGCATTATACTCAGGGTGTTAAGCTGTTCATGAGTTCATGGGGATAAAATCGTACAGCCTAGGTTTAAAAAAGACAGGTACAAAGATCTACAAAATAATAATAATTGACATCTGATGGGAGGGCATTCCACAGGGAGGAACGAAATATTAATACACATCTCCCAAACCTAACTGTAGTTTCAACCACAAGGTTGAGGGACCTATGGCTCTCCTGGTATTATTATTGGACTACAACTCCCATAATCCCTCATCACTGACTACACTGACTGGGGGTGATGGGAGTCCAAGAATGTCTGGAGGGGCACAGAATCTCCACCCTCAATCAAGCAACATGAGCAGTCATGTTTACTCAGAAGTAAGTCCCTCTGCTTTCAATGGGGATTATATTATATTGTATTGTATTGTATTGTATTATTATATTATATTATATTATATTATATTATATTATATTATATTATATTGAACTAGATGGACCAATGGTCGGCCTCAGTATAAAGGCAGCTCCCCAAAAGCTGGTGTTTGAGTTAGAACATATTTTCAGGGACTATCTGTGTGCTTTCAGATGCATGCTAGCTGCTAGCTGTTTCCATTCCTTCTGAGCATTGAGGTTTCGTGGTGGGATGCGGGACATCCTGCGATTAATATTGTGTTTGCTTCTGGTTGCTTCGCACAGCATATCCAGTGGGCCCTAAAGCTTCTAAGACCGCAGCCCCTTCTGCCTTAAGCTAATCTCTTTGTGATCCGCACACACAGGGGTGCACTTTTATTTCATAACAGAAGGGAACTACCTGGGGGATGCAACCAGCCATCTGTCACGACCATTTCCTTTCTTCATCTACTTCTAGGTAGCTGGGCCTTAGGGCATTGTGAGGTACTTACGGCTGCTTTCCTGAAGTGGGCAAGATGGTTACAGTTCCTCTGGCAGCTGGCAAAACTGGTGGGCTTTCATCTCTGCCAAAGATAACTACTTCCTGGAATCAGTTTGACCTTGGGAAAAGCCTCTCTCTCTCTCTCTCTCTCTCTCTCTCTCTCTCTCTCTCTCTCTCACACACACACACACACACACACACACACACACACAATTTGAAGCATTAAGTGGTACAGTGGTGCTTTGTCATTTGAAGCTATTTTTTCTAAGGTGGGGAAGGTGTGAGAGAGAGCTGGGCAGGGGGCGCCAGCCCAGCCCTCGCCGCCGTCAAAGTGACCCCACCCCCACCGGAGCAAAGCGGGGCTGCGCTGAGCTGCCTGCCCATCCAGACAGGGGGGAGCCTGGCCACTGGACACAGCCCTTGGTGTGTGAAGAGAAGCACCGGGCCGGGCTGTACTGGGAATGCCTATCTAGGAATGCCTGGTTCACATTCCTACAAAAGTTGTGCGTCTGGAGGCATGGCCCCCCTGGCACCTTCCATGCTATGTCCCTGCCCGGCAGGTGGGTGGGCTGCTCTGCTCACAAACCACACCCCAGCTCCTCACTTCCTTGACGCAACTAAAGTCTACGCGCTACCATTTGTCAAAGGTTCAGGAGCACCAAACAGTTTTGTAGGCAAATAGGAAAAAGTGCAGAGGAAAGGACGAGTTTCTTTCAGCAAGGTGTGTTTGGGCCTGTTGCAGATCAGGTTCTGTACATGTTGATTTCTTCTTATTAGGATGACCAGAATTAAAGGAAACCAGGCTTCCGGTGTTATGTACTGAAGTTCTCACCCTGGGCCAGCAGGGGGATACTGTAGATAGTTCAGGTCCACATATGCAAATAAGGGATCGAAAGTGATGTTCAGTGATTGGATAGTTACAGAAAATGGTTACTGTTGCGTTCTAGTGGAGCTCTATATAAGCAGGCTGGCTGAACCCTTCAGTTCAGTTCAGTTCTGGCCTGTGAATAAACAAGAGTTGTTTGAAGAATCGCTGTGTCGTCTGATATGTTCACCAACAACTTAACATCCTGCGCTCTCAGTTTTTTTATAAGGACCATGCTAGACAGTGATGCTAAATACATCTTTACACTTACCATGCAGTTGTTCTTGTTTTATGCAAAGAGACCAACTGCAGAAGAGGCTGCTACGTAAGAGGAATGAAAAGGGGATTTAATGTTCCCCTCCTGTGATCCTCAGGAAAATCCCCTCTGCTGGAACTAGTATTTTCATTCATAGGAAATCCTGCATTGGTGTCAATCTGACCATAACTGCTCTAATCCCCTTACATGTCAGTCAGCCTTTGCCACTGAGAATTGGCATTTAAAAACAACAACAAAAAACACAGGACAGGACAGGACAAAACCTGCATGGTAAATGCAAGGATGCATCTAATATCACACCTAGCTTGGTCCTTAAACAAACCTTTTTAGGGCAAATGCTGTTTGCATTTTTTAAAAAAATAATGATGTACTGAAGACACATTTAACTTCATGTCTTTTGGGGACCAACCACTGGCTTGCTGATCGGAAGGTCGGCGGTTCGAATCCCTGAGACGGGGTGACCTCCCATTCCTCAGTCCCTGCTCCTGTCCACCTAGCAGTTTGAAAGCATGTCAAAGTGCAAGTAGATAAATAGGTACCACTCTGGAGGGAAGGTAAACGGTGTTTCCGTGCGCTGCTCTGGTTTTGCCAGAAGCGGCTTAGTCATGCTGGCCACATGACCTGAAAAAAAGTGTCTGCGAACAAACATTGGCTCCCTCGACCAGTAAAGTGAGATGAGCGCCGCAACCCCAGAGTTGTTCGCGACTGGACTTAACGGTCAGGGGTCCCTTTACCTTTACCTTTACATAGTTTTGTCAGGTGTGAAATGGGTGAAAAACTTGTTTGAAATCCTCTCCTACACAATCATCAAAGTTACAGGTCCTCTCTGCCCCTTTGCCTTGGAGTGTTCTACTTTTCATAAACTCTCTATTTATTTTTTAAAAAGTTTCTCTATATATTTTACATCTTTTATATACTGCTTGGCTGTTTTCTTTAAAGT
The DNA here is from genome assembly GCF_964188305.1 of Podarcis bocagei. NCBI lineage: Eukaryota > Metazoa > Chordata > Lepidosauria > Squamata > Lacertidae > Podarcis > Podarcis bocagei. Next base: position 24,912,324 of record NC_138137.1, read on the forward strand.
TCATTGGATTGCTAATGCTATTTATACTCACGATGAGGAACTTGGAGCATAATAAGGGTTACAACAGTATGTGGCAACTAGACTGGTGACTGGGAATGGCCACCGAGACCATATAACACCGGTCTTGAAAGACCTACATTGGCTCCCAGTACGTTTCCGAGCACAATTCAAAGTGTTGGTGCTGACCGTTAAAGCCCTAAATGGCCTTGGCCCAGTATACCTGAAGGAGCGTCTCCACCTCCATCATTCTGCCCGGACACTGAGGTCCAGCTCCGAGGGCCTTCTGGCGGTTCCCTCCTTACGAGAAGTGAGGTTACAGGGAACCAGGCAGAGGGCCTTCTCGGTGGTGGCGCCCACCCTGTGGAACACCCTCCCATCAGGAAAGAAACAACTATCTGACTTTTAGAAGACATCTGAAGGCAGTCCTGTTTAGGGAAGTTTTTAACATTGGATGTTTTATTGTGTTTTTAATATTATGTTGGGAGCCTCACAGAGTGGCTGGGGAAACCCAGCCAGATGGGCGGGGTTTAGATAATAAATCATCATCATCATCACACTAACAAAGGCAGCTTCCCATAGTCCTAATTTAAAGATCTCCGGCTTTTCTCCTCCCTAGAAGATGCATTTGCCACAGGTCTACGCAGCTTCTGAGCAATGGAATCTTGGTCCTTCTTTGCACCAGACACATACAGTGGAGTCCTGTGAGCCTAAGTCAGTTCAATGGAACTGATTCCCAGGAAAGTGAAGATAGGATTGCAGCCTCAGGATCTCCCTTTTCCCATCACGAGCAAAGCCATACACACAAGAAAAGTCTCCCTTTGAAATCCTTAAGCCGAGTATTTATTTAGTGAGCCAGCTAATGCCTATGAAAGGTTTCTAAGGCGTTTTTTTTTTTGGACTGGGAAAGTATATTTCTCCTGTGTGCTCCCAAACCAGGCATCTGTTTTGCATGCCTGCACACAGGCCTGCGCACGCCTGTCGTAATTTTGCTGCTTCTCATCTCTCCCCACCCCCCACCCCTGAAACACGTCCTCCCTAACTAAAGCTAACAGGTATGCCCTCTTGCGAAACAGTTTTTCTTTACACTCGGAATCTGTCATTGTGCTGAGAAAGCAGCCGCTTTAAACAGATTTCATCTCTGTGTGTCACTGCTCATGTCAAAGTATAAATGGGCTCAGACGTAGGAGTTCTCCTGCTTTCATCAAGGGAGCCTGCCTGCCTTTGCCCAGTTCCACTTGGTTAGGCTTGTTATTTAAATTGTTAAAATTGAGACATCGGCAGTAAATTTTCAGAGAAGATATAACAATTATTAGATACAAGCGAGACTCTTGTACTGGGGAACATAGCGTGCCCTCCATCCAGAATGGAATTAGCTACAAATAATTTACAGCGGTTTTCTTTAAGGAGAGTGCCCTGTAGTGCTTTGGAAGTACATTAAATCACCGCCATCCCCCAATAGCACCGTATTTCCAACTTTGAGGGGGACTCGATGCAAGTCAGCGCAGTGCCTCAGCACTCCAGGGCACTGGCTTCTGAAGTCAGCCACTTTTGTAGAACGGCACTTCCAATTCCCAGTGCTGCCTTCCAGCCCTGAGTGGCATGTCTCTGGGTCTCTAACACACACACACCCATCCCAGTGAAGAAAACCAAGAGGACCAATTCTCTCCCACCTGAGCTGTCAAGGGAGACTGATGGACACTGCACCATAGGGGGAGACCCCACAAGGTTGTGATTTTGTTATAGCTCAGGATTGCCCAAACGTGTCACTGCTATTGCTGATTAAAGAGGAGTGGGGAGAGATTATTTTAAGAACCCAACTGGTGCATCCCAACCTATTCTTTTGATTGTTAATATTTCTATATTTTTTATTTATTTTATTTATTTATTCTTAATGATTTTAATAATTTGTTATATATTCTTGTAACCCGCCCTGGGACCTTATGCTGAAGTGTGGGTAAGAAATAATAATAATAATAATAATAATAATAATAATAATAATAATAGGAAAATGCTTCTACCGTACATGTCTTTTTATATTCTTTATTAAAAGATTAACAGTACATACCGTATTTTCCTGTGTACAAGACTGGGTTTTCCCCCTTAAAAATAATGTCAAAAATTAGGGGGCATTGTATACATGGATAGTGTCTCCCCCCATTTTCTTAAATCTGAGTCCCCAAAAATAGGGGGCATCTTATACATGGGGACGTCTTATACACGGAAAAATATGGTGATTACAAGTACACAGAGTAAGAGAAGGCATGAAAAAGAAGAAAAAGAAGTAGTACCCATGCAGAAAACAAAATGGAACAAAACCAAAAGTTGTATACATTACACACACACACACACACACACACACACACACACACACACACACATATATATATATGCTATTGTGGTTAGCCAGACCTTAACCTAATACGGTATTTATAAAAATGTGTGTCTTTGTAAGAACGTACCTCTGATTCTTCCTTATTATCTGTTTACTGAGCATTCATCCTGGAGTGTTTGCAAAAATTTTGGAGGGAAGTTAGACAACGTCAACTATTTATTGAGTATTCCTTCTGATTTTGTTCGTGGGGAGGTTGTACAATGCTGGACCAGACCAATGGCCTTCCTAGTCCAGCACCCTGTTTCTCCACGGTGGCCAGTCAGATCCCTTTGGGAAGACCACAAGCAGGGCGAAGTAGACCTCTCCCATTGTTCTTCACCAGCAACTCATAGTCAGAGGCATGATGCTGCTGCCTAATCGTTTCTGAGGAACAATGGTGAGAAAGAGCAAGTGCCTTCCCTGCCTACTTATGGTTATTTTGGGGGTCATCTGTTTTGTCAGTGTGAGATGCTGGAAAAGGCAGGCCTTTGATCCAACAGGCCTTTTCTTATGGGGTTTCCTTCAGGCTTCTGGTTGGCCAAGGGCTCACCCAATACATTTTGGCACCTGAGGTGAACTGCAAAACAGTACCCCTCTTCCTGCCAGGGAGAAGGGAGTGAATGAAGATCTACACCAGGAACAAGGAGACAATAAAGAACTTCATCAAGATCTGCTGCCCCTGTGGATCTGCTACCTGATGCCATCGCCTCACTTTGCCTCATGAGTGGGCCGGCCCTGCTTAAGATTATCCTATCTTTTTAGGAGTGGCCCTACTATTAGGCAGCTGGGTTCAGGCAGTGGGTGCTAGGTACCCAGCAATGGCAGCCCCATCATCAGCAAGTCTGACCGTTGGCCATGCAAACTTCCGCAGGGCACCACAATGGCCCTGTAAAGCGCAGTCGCTGTCAAGGAAGGCTAACTAATGTCCTCCTCCGTTCTAAAATGGAAGCAATCGTCTAAACAGCTGCCTGTTTTTCTTAGAAAGGACCATACTTTGTCGAAAAGACTGACCACGTCAGCATCCACTCAATCCCTGAACTATGTGCCCCTTAAACACATAGTGCAATACTTCCCCCTATCTGACTTCATTCTGGGCATGTGAACATCCTTCCTACCCACAATAAAATACCCTTGTGTAAGAGTCACATCTTTGTATGAATGAATTCGTGCTCACTTGTCGTCAAAGCAAGTGGGGATAATGATGAATTACAGAGCAGATCATGGAAGTAACCCTATCTGGACTGGTTCATTGATTGTTCCCACCTTTCATGGATACCTGGGGGAATGGCTACCAACACCACCCAGTCTGACAGTATAATGTAATTTGCATTGAGCCAATGTGGGAAGGAGGGAGGGATAGCCTACTGCCAGTAGAATTCAGTCACAGATTGCTTGCCTCCTGGTACATGGAGGCCAGAAAATAAAACCCCCTTCTGAGATATTGTTGGTCTTCAGTAAGACAGCCAAGTAACCTATTTTACCTAAGCTAGATTTACACTTAAAAGTGGCATTATTATTATTAATCATCACCATCTTCTTTATCCTGCTTTTCCATTGGAAAATGCACCTTACCAAAAAAGAAAAAAGAAAAAAGAAATCCAAATTCACAACATTAAAAGCAGGCATCTGGATTAAAGAGTAGAGGCAGCAAATTGGAAGACTAAACTAAAGCACTAAAAACACACTGAAATAAAAACATCTCGAGCAAAAGTGCATTGAAATAGAAAGGTTTTGAGCAAACGTCTGAAAACCTGGAGATTCCATGAGCAATTATTTCCTTGGAGGTGGTAAGCACAGATGCCAAGACATTTTGGCAGGGCAGGGAAGAAAGATACTGGAATCTGCTGCCCCTAGGGACCCTGCTGCCTGAGGCAGGCATCTCACTTTGCCTCATGGGTGGGCTGGCCCTGTGTATACTTACACCTAATCTGACGGAAGGATGGGATTCAGAGCAGAGCTTCAGATACTGGGCCTAACCAGTAGGCAGACTCATACAAAAGCAGGTGGACTCAAGCCACTTCAATCCCTAAAGGCTAGAATCGGTGCTTCTAATTGAGACTGAAAACAATGAGCAATTGATGTAGGTGTTGCAAGGTCAGAATAATGGATTCTGGTTTAAAACTCTGGCCACTGCATTATGGATCAATTGTCATTTTCAGAACACTACTTTATAATGAAGCCTGGAATTAACTGTGGTAGCTTTCCCTTTACTTTGAAAGACAAATGCTGTCCAACCAGCCCAAAAAACGGTAAAAGTTACTTCCTGCATAGCCATATGAATATCCAAAAAGTGGTAGTCAGTCAAGGAGCATCCTCAAAATGTGCACGTGATCCTTTAAAAGGAGTGTAACTCCATCTGGATCAGGTTGCATTCCCTCTCCCATAACCCTTGACCAACAGCATCTCCATCTTCTTTGGAGACTCTTCTTCTGCTTGTTTATCCCCATCAACTCCATAAGTGTCCTCCAGTCATATCTAATGCTTCTCTGAGAGCAGATGATGAATCAGATTTTGGAAGCAACAGGTAAGTACTATCCACTCAGATCTCTAGATGATCACTCAGTGGTTTCATGGAAAGCACGGGAAGCAAGATGGAACCTACTCCATATTCCAACGGCCATGGGGCAGGACAGTGGTCTCTCACTGCCACCTTCTGAGACCAACCTTCTAGAAAACCACTAAAAACAGAATAGCCCATAACCCAATCTCCTTCAGATGGCCCAGATGAAACCAGGATACCATAGTAAATGGTACCAAAATCCACTGAGCAATCAAGGAGCATCAATAAGGCTGCAATTACCCTATTCATCTCCTGAGGCAGGTCATCAACCAGGGTGATCAAAGCAGTTTCAGTTTCAAAATTTTACTACATGTTTGAGATCCCACAGGAAGTTACCTATTCCTGCCTTTTAGTGACTAACATGTGACCCTGCAATTTGTGTGAGAGACACACAGACAGAGAGAGAACACCCCTAAATCAGCCTTTATGCCATCAGAACGTTCTTCCATTTCCTACCCTTCATCAAGAACATTCACACAGGTACACAAACAACTCTCCAAATAGTTGAACTCTGCCATGTGTGAAAGTCCTCTGCAAGTCAGTGGTGAGTCTAAAAACTCTTGTGACTCAAAGCGTTTTGTCCCAGTCTTCTTCAATATGCACAGAGACTGCCCCTGCTTATTAGCATGGTGCTCTTTAAGATTGCTTTACCATTTAAATTCCATTAGCGTAAATTATTGCCCATGATGCTAATGTAAATGTGGGCAAGACATATTTCACGCACTCTATGTCATCAGTCAAGTCCCAATGGGACTTCAACTGGGATTACTTGAGTGAGTAACTCCTCATCAGTGTAAGAGGGTCATAATTCCTAAATGTGGCTACTATTGATGAAGATTTACCACCACAGAGAGAGAACATTCTGCTAAATTTCTGCAGAACAATTCATCCCTAGATACAGGACTTCTCTTCAAGTTGTCCCCACTTCTCCCTTTTATAAAAGCTTCTGTCCAAATGAATGGTGCTACACTAGGGGCTAATCTGTGCTTGCTGTTTAACACAAGCCATTGCATCTTGACAGATCCTCTGGTTGCCTATACAGAGCAGGTCTACAATGCAGCAAGCATCTGATTGGTTATGATTTGCAGTGGCAACATCCGAATAGGGAAACGTCGTACAATGGTGTTCTCAAGCAACATTGCATTGTCTGAAGGAGGCTGGCAGCTCCTCCTTTCTTGTACTCAAGAGGAGCAAGCCACTGAATTTGTGCTGGGCTCAGCTCCATACTCGGGCTCCTTCACCCCTTTAACATTGGGGGGCCCTGGCCCCTTCCCAACAGATATTGAGGGAGCTGAAGACACCTTGGGCCCATAGAGTTGGAGCACCTGCGAGGAGGGATCCCCTCTCCCAATTTCTGAATCGGTGGCTGGTGTTCCAATCCATTCTGAGCTTTTCATGTGAATGTACACTTAAGGAGCATCCAGACAGGCACACATGCCAATACGTTGAGACGGAGGTTATGTGGCATCGCCAGCCTTTGGCTTTCCACTGCAATATTACAGCCTTGTTGTGATCTGAAAAGTGGCTCTAGAACAGTTGCTCTAGAACAGGGTTGCCCAACGTGGTTCCCTCCAGATGGTGCCGAATTGCAGCTCCCATCATCCCTGACCATTAGTCGTGCTGGCTGATATCGATGGGAGCTGGGTTCCAGCAACTTAGAGCACCATGTTGGCTGACCCTGCACTAGAAAGTGCAAGATAACAGCCAACTTGTGCAAATAAACAGCCGGTCCAAAAGCACTCTTAATATAATGCTGTGTGCACAGTGCTTGTTCAAAAAAATCCAATTCAGAGTCTTTAGATATATCTGGCTGTCTGAATATGTGCCTATCTGTGAATATAGCTGTCAGGGGTTTAGGAGCAGAGGCAAGGGCAAGGGAGGAAACAGAGAGCGAAGGGGAGGAGGCAGAAGAAAAGATGAGTGATGACGACGACCCGAGATCTCCGAGTCTTTCCAGTGAATCAGAGGATTCACAGAAAGGAGCACCAGTGGCCAGGGCAAGGGGGGAGTTTAGGGGGGCACCCCAGGAAGATAGAGCCAGAGGGGACTCAGAGGAGAGCAGTTGGAAATCGGGACCAGCGTCACCGCTAGGGAGCAGGGAGGAGGAAGGGAGCCAGGGGGCAAGCGCTGGCAGCTCACCACAGGAGGGAGGGCATGAGTCAGGAGTGGCCACACCTCCATCGGGGAGCGAAGAAACGGTTAAGCGGAAAGTGGAAGGTTGGGCGCGCGCGCCAAGTTCAAATGCAGAGGGAGGCGGCGCAGTAAGCAGCCCGGAAAGGGAGCCAGGTCCTAAAGCCCGGCGCAAGGAGGCAGGAGGGTCCGGGTCAGCGTCAGAAGAATCCCGGAAGGAAGAAACCCCGGGGGGCAGAGGGACCCAGAGGAGAACAGTCAGGCGGAAAAGGTGGAGCAGGGCTAGGATATTAAGTTGGTGCACAAGGGGCGGAGAATCAGACGGAGCTTCGCCGATCTAGCTACTAGACGTAGAGTTGCACGCAGCAGCTTGAGAATGGAAACTGTAACTCAATAAAGACTTTTACTTAATGATCGCTGGCTAGCGTGATCCTCTGTGAGCTAGGATCTTCGAGCAGCTCTGACAGTAAGCTCCGTCTCACAAGTGTGGGCATCTACAGCCTCGAGGAGGGGAGAGAAGCAGGTGCCTACCAGCGAGCTCACGAACGGCAGCCGACATGACGGCTGAGCAGCAGATAGAGGAACTCAGGAAAGCAGTGTCACAACTGAATGCAGAGGCTCTCGCATCCCGGAAGAGAGAGGAGGAGGCAGCTGCCGCCTGCAGGGATCTCCAAGTCAGGTTAGACGTGCTTACAAAGCAGACACCCAGACAGGAGGGAATTGGGTTGGCGAGACGAACAGGCGGTCTGGTCTCTCACTTCGATGGGAACCTGCAACAGTATCCCAACTTTAGAGCAGATGTATTGTGCGCACTGCAACTGCTGAATAAAGACTTTAGAGATGAGCAAGAGAAGGTGGGATTCATCATGTCCCATTTGCATGGGGATGCTAAAGCATGGCTGCGCAATCTATGGAGAGATAGGGATCCGGCGCTCCAAGATGCGGATGCCTTTATTAAAGCGATGGATGGGTGTTTTTTATCAAGCATTGACGTGGATCTTGCCCGGAAGGAGGTGCATGGACTAAGGCAAGGGAGGGCCAGCGTAAGGCAATATCATGCCCGCTTTTTCGCTTTGGTCAGTGCCCTGGAATGGGACAGAGATTCGGCCCCTGTGAGAGACCTCTTTTGGGAGGGGCTGCACAGCTCGATTAAAGATGAAATCGCGAGGGGGGAGAGACCCCGGACCACCCAGGAGGTCGTTCAGAGGGCACTGGCAGTGGGGGTGCGGCTGGAAGAACGTCCGTGGAGCAGGGACGAAGGGCGTGGAGGGCGCGAACCAGCCAGGGGCCCCTCCTTCATTCCCAGAGATGCAGCGCGGGCGCAATCCACGCCTCCACCAGGAGGGGGAGCGGAACCTATGGAGGTTGGAGGTGCAAGGGCTCAGTCAGCAACCAGAGCCCTAGCACCGGCAGCAGTGAAAGCGAAGCCTCCTAGAGGGAACAGGAAGTGTTACGTCTGTGAGGAGCCAGGGCACATGGCGAAAGAGTGTCCCCAGAGGCCCCACAAGCTCACTGCAGCCTCAGCAATGGTGACTGCAGCGACGCAGCAAGGTGGACCACAGCAGGGAAACGACGCAGTCTGGCTGGAGGAAGAGGCACTGGGGCCCAGCCAGACGTGTTAGTGACGCAGTCCCCAGAGATTTTACAGCCCGTGAACCCCCTCCCGCCCAAACCAGTAGTGAGGCTCACCGCATCTCTCCAGCTGCCCAATGGCATCACCATGGACGTGCCAATCACCGTGGACTCGGGCAGCAATGCGGACTTTATAGGGCAGGACTTTGTCGACAAACACGCTATACAATTGCTGCCGGCCACACTGCCCCTGCAGGTTGTCGCGGTGGATGGCAGGGAGCTGCTAGGGGGGCAAGTGGTGAAGCAGACGCCACCAATGGTGATGCGACTTGGGAATCACAGAGAAGTCATCAGCTTCAATGTCACTCAACTATCGGATACGCCCATTGTATTGGGAATGAGTTGGCTGGACAAGCACAGCCCAACGCTGGCTTGGTACCAGAGGCAGCTGATCTTCGGCTCTTCCTTTTGTGCTGAACACTGCATCGTGCCCCGGCAGGAAGGAGAGGAAGAGGAGTCACAGCTGCTGCTAGGCACGCTGCAAGCGATTCCCCACAAGTACGCAGAATTTTTGGAAGTTTTCTGCGAAAAGGAGGCGGACAGACTACCCCCTCACAGACCATATGACTGCAAAATTGACCTGCTGCCGGGGGCGGCGCTGCCTAAAGGGAAACTGTATTCCATGTCAGAGGATGAACTGCAAGAACTCAAGGAGTTCATAGATCATAATTTGGAGCGCGGTTTCATCCGAGAGTCCAAGGCAGCGGGGGGCAGTCCTGTATTCTTTGTTAAAAAGCGAGACACGCCCCAAAAAAGACTGGTCATGGACTATCGCATTTTAAACAGTGGGACCAAGCCGTCGGACTTCCCCATGCCCCGAATCGACGACCTCCTAGCGAAGGTGCGGAAGGGAAAAGTGTTCACCAAGTTGGACCTGCGAGGGGCGTACAACCTCATTCGCATGCGGGAAGGAGATGAGTGGAAGACGGCCATGTTCACGCCACTGGGGACCTACGAATATAGAGTTATGCCTTTTGGATTACAAAATGGCTCCCACGTTTTTCAAGCTTTCATGCATCACGTGTTGGCGGGACTTCTCTACAAGACGTGTGTCTGTTTCTTAGATGACATCCTGATCTTTTCGGAATCGCAGCAGGAGCATGACGGGCACGTCAAGGAAGTGCTGCGCAGGCTAAAGCACCATAGGCTCTACGCCAAGCTGGAGAAGTGCCAATTTGACGTGACGGAGGTGGACTTTCTGGGCTACAAGCTGTCTGACAAGGGGCTCGCCATGGACAGCGCCAAGGTTCGAGCGGTGTTGGATTGGAAGAGTCCACGCAACCGGAAAGAGGTCCAACGGTTTGTCGGCTTCGCGAACTTCTATCGCAAGTTCATCAAAGGCTTCGCTATGCAGACAGCGGCCATCACAGACACGCTTAGCTCCAAGAAAAAGAAGTTTGTTTGGACGGAGCAGGCGGAGCAGTCCTTTCAGGCACTCAAGCGTCTCTTCGCGTCGGAAGAGCAGCTGCTTCATGTCAACCCCAGCAGGCCGATGAGGGTGGAGACAGACGCCTCGGACAGAGCAGTGGGGGCGGTCCTGCTGCAGAAGGACCAGCAGGGGGTGTGGCGACCGGGAGCGTTTTACTCCAGGAAGCTCAGCAAGTCCGAGCAGAACTACACCATCTGGGACAGGGAGTTGCTGGCCATTCATGCAGCGTTCAAAGCGTGGAGGCACTTCCTGATCGGAGCCAAGCACACGGTGCAGGTTTGCACGGACCACAAGAATCTGGAGCACTGGCGCACGGCACAGTTCCTAAACCAGAGGCAGATACGTTGGGCTGAGTTCTTTGCGAACTTCGACTTCCGCATAGAGTATGTCCCGGGGGACACTAACATCATGGCGGACGCACTCTCCCGTAAGCCACAGTATCTGGAGGACGCAACGCCAGCGGCCGCCATGCACATCTTCGCACCAACAGTGTGGGCGTGCGCCGCGGCCACCGTGGACCTGGAGGCGGTGCGACGAGCGTTGCAGGATGACTCCTTCGCGCGAGCAAAGATGGCAGAGGTGCAAAGGGGCAAAGCTGCGGCCGACGGTTTCCAGCTACGAGATGGATTGCTCATCCGTAAAGGGGCCATCTACGTGCCGGGAGACGACCTTCGCGCCAAGGTGCTGCAGCAGCTGCACGACGCGCCCACGGCCGGGCACTTTGGCAAGGAGAAGACGGTGGAATTAGTAGCCAGGGATTTCTGGTGGCCTGGAATGAGAGGGGAGGTCGCAGACTACGTGGCGAGGTGTGACACCTGCCAGAGGGCCAAGCCAGTGCACAGACCGCCGGCCGGACTGTTGGAACCGCTGCAAACTCCGGTCGAACCATGGGAGAGGGTGGCCCTGGACTTTGTCACAGATCTGCCCAGCTCGAGAGGCAAGACGGCAGTGCTGGTGGTGGTGGACCTGTTTTCCAAGATGGCACATTTCATTCCGTGTGCGAAGGTGGCCACGGCGGAGCAAACCGCCAAACTATTCATAGACCACGTGTTCAAGGTTCACGGTCTGCCACGGTCTATTCTGTCCGACCGGGGGCGGCAGTTCATCTCGAATTTCTGGCAGAAGCTGATGGGCTTCCTGAACGTCAAGATCAACCTGGCGTCGGCGAGACACCCGCAGACCAACGGACAAGCGGAGCGGGGCGGGTCAATGCCATCATGCAGCAGTACCTGAGATGTTATGCAAATCAACAGCCTGCGACGTGGGTGGATTACCTGCCGCTGGCCGAGTTCGCCTACAACAACACGAAGCACGTGTCCACGGGGGTCACGCCGTTCTTCGCCAACAATGGGAGGCACCCCAGAACCTTCCCGGGACTGGAACGAATGGGGGAGGGGGAGCCGCAGACAGCAGATGCGTTCGCGTCGGAGCTGCAGGAAGTCCACGATCAGCTGAGGCGCCACCTGGAGCTGGCCAAACACGCATACAAGGTACAAGCGGACAAGCACAGAAGGGTTGGCGAAGAGCTCCACGTGGGAGACTGGGTCTGGTTAGCAGCCCACGCAGTGCCGGCCAGGTCGTTGGCCAAGAAGAAACTAGGGCATAAACAACTGGGGCCCTACCAAGTCGAAGAGCAGGTCAACCCGGTAGCTTTCAGACTGGCACTTCCGGAGGGTTCCAGAATGCATCCGGTGTTCCACAGATCGGTGCTCACTCCCTACAAGGCACCGCACAGGTTCCAGGAACCCGGAACGGCGCCGAGTCCGGTCAGAGACAGAACAGGGCACGCGGGAGTGGCACGGAAGGAGCGCATCAACGAAGTCACGGAGATTTTGGACTCCAGATGGGGGGAAGAGGGGGTAGAATACCTTCTCGCCAAGGAGGGCACCCCGGCCAGTGCCAACAGCTGGGTGCCGGGCTACGCCTTGGACGAACCTCTACTCAAAGACGAGTTTCACGCCCTCTTCCCACATAGACCAATGCCAGCAGACTTTTTCGACGACTGGCTTTTCACGCCCACGCTTTCGGCCAGCACTTTCCGGGGGTTCGACTCGGACGAGGACCCGACACAAGACGTCCGTTCCCCGGAGGGGTCACCCTCGGGATCTGCATCTGAACCCTCGTATTGGTGGGACGATAGACCGGAGGAGCAGTTCCGCAGAAAGTGGCTGGAATGCCCAGGACGAGCAACGCCGCCAGGAGGAAGTGAGGGAGAGACGGACATGGACGTTTTCGGGGACGACCCTGGTTTCGAGCACGGCGGCACAGAGATGGAAGCGGAGGTGACCGTCGTCGACGGGAGCAGGGAGGAAGACCCGGGAGCCTTCAGATGGAGGCCCGCCACGGGAAGCGAACGATATCCGACGTTCGTCCCTTTGCAACAGCAGCACCCAGTTCCAGCACCGGAAGGAGGGGAGGGGGGAATGGGGGGCTTCGAGGGGGGGATGGATGTCAGGGGTTTAGGAGCAGAGGCAAGGGCAAGGGAGGAAACAGAGAGCGAAGGGGAGGAGGCAGAAGAAAAGATGAGTGATGACGACGACCCGAGATCTCCGAGTCTTTCCAGTGAATCAGAGGATTCACAGAAAGGAGCACCAGTGGCCAGGGCAAGGGGGGAGTTTAGGGGGGCACCCCAGGAAGATAGAGCCAGAGGGGACTCAGAGGAGAGCAGTTGGAAATCGGGACCAGCGTCACCGCTAGGGAGCAGGGAGGAGGAAGGGAGCCAGGGGGCAAGCGCTGGCAGCTCACCACAGGAGGGAGGGCATGAGTCAGGAGTGGCCACACCTCCATCGGGGAGCGAAGAAACGGTTAAGCGGAAAGTGGAAGGTTGGGCGCGCGCGCCAAGTTCAAATGCAGAGGGAGGCGGCGCAGTAAGCAGCCCGGAAAGGGAGCCAGGTCCTAAAGCCCGGCGCAAGGAGGCAGGAGGGTCCGGGTCAGCGTCAGAAGAATCCCGGAAGGAAGAAACCCCGGGGGGCAGAGGGACCCAGAGGAGAACAGTCAGGCGGAAAAGGTGGAGCAGGGCTAGGATATTAAGTTGGTGCACAAGGGGCGGAGAATCAGACGGAGCTTCGCCGATCTAGCTACTAGACGTAGAGTTGCACGCAGCAGCTTGAGAATGGAAACTGTAACTCAATAAAGACTTTTACTTAATGATCGCTGGCTAGCGTGATCCTCTGTGAGCTAGGATCTTCGAGCAGCTCTGACAGTAAGCTCCGTCTCACAAGTGTGGGCATCTACAGCCTCGAGGAGGGGAGAGAAGCAGGTGCCTACCAGCGAGCTCACGAACGGCAGCCGACATGACGGCTGAGCAGCAGATAGAGGAACTCAGGAAAGCAGTGTCACAACTGAATGCAGAGGCTCTCGCATCCCGGAAGAGAGAGGAGGAGGCAGCTGCCGCCTGCAGGGATCTCCAAGTCAGGTTAGACGTGCTTACAAAGCAGACACCCAGACAGGAGGGAATTGGGTTGGCGAGACGAACAGGCGGTCTGGTCTCTCACTTCGATGGGAACCTGCAACAGTATCCCAACTTTAGAGCAGATGTATTGTGCGCACTGCAACTGCTGAATAAAGACTTTAGAGATGAGCAAGAGAAGGTGGGATTCATCATGTCCCATTTGCATGGGGATGCTAAAGCATGGCTGCGCAATCTATGGAGAGATAGGGATCCGGCGCTCCAAGATGCGGATGCCTTTATTAAAGCGATGGATGGGTGTTTTTTATCAAGCATTGACGTGGATCTTGCCCGGAAGGAGGTGCATGGACTAAGGCAAGGGAGGGCCAGCGTAAGGCAATATCATGCCCGCTTTTTCGCTTTGGTCAGTGCCCTGGAATGGGACAGAGATTCGGCCCCTGTGAGAGACCTCTTTTGGGAGGGGCTGCACAGCTCGATTAAAGATGAAATCGCGAGGGGGGAGAGACCCCGGACCACCCAGGAGGTCGTTCAGAGGGCACTGGCAGTGGGGGTGCGGCTGGAAGAACGTCCGTGGAGCAGGGACGAAGGGCGTGGAGGGCGCGAACCAGCCAGGGGCCCCTCCTTCATTCCCAGAGATGCAGCGCGGGCGCAATCCACGCCTCCACCAGGAGGGGGAGCGGAACCTATGGAGGTTGGAGGTGCAAGGGCTCAGTCAGCAACCAGAGCCCTAGCACCGGCAGCAGTGAAAGCGAAGCCTCCTAGAGGGAACAGGAAGTGTTACGTCTGTGAGGAGCCAGGGCACATGGCGAAAGAGTGTCCCCAGAGGCCCCACAAGCTCACTGCAGCCTCAGCAATGGTGACTGCAGCGACGCAGCAAGGTGGACCACAGCAGGGAAACGACGCAGTCTGGCTGGAGGAAGAGGCACTGGGGCCCAGCCAGACGTGTTAGTGACGCAGTCCCCAGAGATTTTACAGCCCGTGAACCCCCTCCCGCCCAAACCAGTAGTGAGGCTCACCGCATCTCTCCAGCTGCCCAATGGCATCACCATGGACGTGCCAATCACCGTGGACTCGGGCAGCAATGCGGACTTTATAGGGCAGGACTTTGTCGACAAACACGCTATACAATTGCTGCCGGCCACACTGCCCCTGCAGGTTGTCACGGTGGATGGCAGGGAGCTGCTAGGGGGGCAAGTGGTGAAGCAGACGCCACCAATGGTGATGCGACTTGGGAATCACAGAGAAGTCATCAGCTTCAATGTCACTCAACTATCGGATACGCCCATTGTATTGGGAATGAGTTGGCTGGACAAGCACAGCCCAACGCTGGCTTGGTACCAGAGGCAGCTGATCTTCGGCTCTTCCTTTTGTGCTGAACACTGCATCGTGCCCCGGCAGGAAGGAGAGGAAGAGGAGTCACAGCTGCTGCTAGGCACGCTGCAAGCGATTCCCCACAAGTACGCAGAATTTTTGGAAGTTTTCTGCGAAAAGGAGGCGGACAGACTACCCCCTCACAGACCATATGACTGCAAAATTGACCTGCTGCCGGGGGCGGCGCTGCCTAAAGGGAAACTGTATTCCATGTCAGAGGATGAACTGCAAGAACTCAAGGAGTTCATAGATCATAATTTGGAGCGCGGTTTCATCCGAGAGTCCAAGGCAGCGGGGGGCAGTCCTGTATTCTTTGTTAAAAAGCGAGACACGCCCCAAAAAAGACTGGTCATGGACTATCGCATTTTAAACAGTGGGACCAAGCCGTCGGACTTCCCCATGCCCCGAATCGACGACCTCCTAGCGAAGGTGCGGAAGGGAAAAGTGTTCACCAAGTTGGACCTGCGAGGGGCGTACAACCTCATTCGCATGCGGGAAGGAGATGAGTGGAAGACGGCCATGTTCACGCCACTGGGGACCTACGAATATAGAGTTATGCCTTTTGGATTACAAAATGGCTCCCACGTTTTTCAAGCTTTCATGCATCACGTGTTGGCGGGACTTCTCTACAAGACGTGTGTCTGTTTCTTAGATGACATCCTGATCTTTTCGGAATCGCAGCAGGAGCATGACGGGCACGTCAAGGAAGTGCTGCGCAGGCTAAAGCACCATAGGCTCTACGCCAAGCTGGAGAAGTGCCAATTTGACGTGACGGAGGTGGACTTTCTGGGCTACAAGCTGTCTGACAAGGGGCTCGCCATGGACAGCGCCAAGGTTCGAGCGGTGTTGGATTGGAAGAGTCCACGCAACCGGAAAGAGGTCCAACGGTTTGTCGGCTTCGCGAACTTCTATCGCAAGTTCATCAAAGGCTTCGCTATGCAGACAGCGGCCATCACAGACACGCTTAGCTCCAAGAAAAAGAAGTTTGTTTGGACGGAGCAGGCGGAGCAGTCCTTTCAGGCACTCAAGCGTCTCTTCGCGTCGGAAGAGCAGCTGCTTCATGTCAACCCCAGCAGGCCGATGAGGGTGGAGACAGACGCCTCGGACAGAGCAGTGGGGGCGGTCCTGCTGCAGAAGGACCAGCAGGGGGTGTGGCGACCGGGAGCGTTTTACTCCAGGAAGCTCAGCAAGTCCGAGCAGAACTACACCATCTGGGACAGGGAGTTGCTGGCCATTCATGCAGCGTTCAAAGCGTGGAGGCACTTCCTGATCGGAGCCAAGCACACGGTGCAGGTTTGCACGGACCACAAGAATCTGGAGCACTGGCGCACGGCACAGTTCCTAAACCAGAGGCAGATACGTTGGGCTGAGTTCTTTGCGAACTTCGACTTCCGCATAGAGTATGTCCCGGGGGACACTAACATCATGGCGGACGCACTCTCCCGTAAGCCACAGTATCTGGAGGACGCAACGCCAGCGGCCGCCATGCACATCTTCGCACCAACAGTGTGGGCGTGCGCCGCGGCCACCGTGGACCTGGAGGCGGTGCGACGAGCGTTGCAGGATGACTCCTTCGCGCGAGCAAAGATGGCAGAGGTGCAAAGGGGCAAAGCTGCGGCCGACGGTTTCCAGCTACGAGATGGATTGCTCATCCGTAAAGGGGCCATCTACGTGCCGGGAGACGACCTTCGCGCCAAGGTGCTGCAGCAGCTGCACGACGCGCCCACGG